>NW_027285037.1:0-250000 GCF_040894005.1 Engystomops pustulosus | reverse complement strand
CCTGTACATTATACACTGTATATATATATAATATCCTGTACATTATACACTGTATATATATATATATATATAATATCCTGTACATTATACACTGTATATATATATATATAATATCCTGTACATTATACACTGTATATATATATAATATCCTGTACATTATACACTGTATATATATATAATATCCTGTACATTATACACTGTATATATATATATAACATCCTGTACATTATACACTGTATATATATATATATATATATATAATATCCTGTACATTATACACTGTATATATATATAATATCCTGTACATTATACACTGTGTATATATATATAATATCCTGTACATTATACACTGTATATATATATATAATATCCTGCACATTATACACTGTATATATATATAATATCCTGTACATTATACACTGTGTATATATATATATAATATCCTGTACATTATACACTGTATATATATATATATATATAATATCCTGTACATTATACACTGTATATATATATATATATATCCTGTACATTATACACTGTATATATATATATATATATATAATATCCTGTACATTATACACTGTATATATATATATAACATCCTGTACATTATACACTGTATATATATAATATCCTGTACATTATACACTGTATATATATATAATATCCTGTACATTATACACTGTATATATATATATATATATATATATATATATATATATATATATATATATATATATATATATATAATATCCTGTACATTATACACTGTATATATATATATATAATATCCTGTACATTATACACTGTATATATATATATATAATATCCTGTACATTATACACTGTATATATATATAATATCCTGTACATTATACACTGTATATATATATAATATCCTGTACATTATACACTGTATATATATATATAATATCCTGTACATTATACACTGTATATATATATATAATATCCTGTACATTATACACTGTATATATATATATATAATATCCTGTACATTATACACTGTATATATATATATATAATATCCTGTACATTATACACTGTATATATATATAATATCCTGTATATTATACACTGTATATATATATATATATATATAATATCCTGTACATTATACACTGTGTATATATATAATATCCTGTACATTATACACTGTATATATATATATAATATCCTGTACATTATACACTGTATATATATATAATATCCTGTACATTATACACTGTATATATATATATAATATCCTGTATATTACACCTCTCATACAGGGGATATAATTGACGTCTCTTCTTTGTCTTCCAGATGTTTTGTTTTTCTCCTAATAATTGCCAGCACCCTTTTCTATCTCATGACCCTTGGTGACCTTTGACCCTTCTCTATCCCCTGAGGCTTGGTGACCTTTGACCCTTCTCTATCCCCTGAGGCTCGGTGACCTGTGACCCTCCTCTATTTCTTGACGCTCGGCGACCTGTGACCCTCCTCTATCCCCTGAGGCTCGGTGACCTGTGACCCTCCTCTATCCCCTGAGGCTCGGTGACCTGTGACCCTCATCTATCCCCTGAGGCTCGGTGACCTGTGACCCTCATCTATCCCCTGACGCTCGGTAACCTGTGACCCTTCTCTATCCCCTGAAGTTCGGTGACCTGCGACTTTTCTCTGTCCCCTGACGCTCGGTGACCTGTGACTTTTCTCTATCCCCTGACACTTGGTGACCTGTGACCCACCTCTTTCCCCTGAGGCTCAGTGACCTATGACCCTTGGTGACCTGTGACCTTCCCCTATCCCCTGAGGCTCGGTGACCTTTGACCCTCCCGTATCTCCTGATGCTCGGTGACCTGTGACCCTCCTTTACCTCCTGATGCTCGGTGACCTGTGACCCTCCTGTATCTCCTGATGCTCGGTGACCTGTGACCCTCCTTTACCTCCTGATGCTCGGTGACCTGTGACCCTCCTGTATCTCCTGATGCTCGGTGACCTGTGACCCACCTCTTTCCCCTGAGGCTCAGTGACCTTTGACCCTTCTCTATTCCATGACCCTTGGTGACCTGTGACCTTCCTCTATCCCCTGAGGCTCGGTGACCTGTGACCCTCCTGTACCTCCTGATGCTCGGTGACCTGTGACCCTCCTGTACCTCCTGATGCTCGATGACCTGTGACCCTCCTGTACCTCCTGATGCTCGGTGACCTGTGACCCTCCTGTACCTCCTGATGCTCGGTGACCTGTGACCCTCCTGTACCTCCTCATGCTCGGTGACCTGTGACCCTCCTGTACCTCCTGATGCTCGGTGACCTGTGACCCTCCTGTACCTCCTCATGCTCGGTGACCTGTGACCCTCCTGTACCTCCTGATGCTCGGTGACCTGTGACCCTCCTGTACCTCCTCATGCTCGGTGACCTGTGACCCTCCTGGGCCTGTGTACTATGTCCGGTCCATTCCTCTCCCTTGGTGTCCTGTATCTGGTGCAGGGCTTCCCCTATGGGCTCCAGTCCGGCCTCCTCCCGGTGCTGCTGCGTTCCCAGGGGCTGTCGCTGTCACACATCGGGCTGACCCGAGCGCTCTACCTGCCATGGCTGCTCAAGTTCTTGTGGTCTCCATTGGTGGATGGAGTTTTCCTCCGTCAGACTTGGCTGGTGCTCAGCACTGGGGGCCTGTGCACCTGCTGTGCTCTGTGCTCTGTGCTGCCCCTGCAGGACACCTTCACCCCTCTGGCGTGGCTGCTCCTCCTCATGCACATCTTGTCGTCCATGCAGGACGTGGCATTGGATGCCGTGACGGTGGCGGTGCTGGACAAGGAGCAGCTGGGCCTGGGTAACTCGGTGCAGGTGGTGGCCTACAAGCTGGGCTCGGTGCTGGCCGGAGGGGGGGCCCTGGCCGTGCTCCATCGTCTGGGCTGGCGGGGGGTCTTCCTGCTGCTCTCCCTGGGTTACCTCTTGGCGACGCTTTGTGCTTTGTGGTCAACGACGCTTAGAGAAGAGTCAAGATGTCACGGAAACCGGCAGAGCTGTGGACCGGCGCTGAGACTGCCCGATGTGGTCCGAGGGGTGGTCACCGCTCCGGGGACTGTGTGGACCGCCGTCTATGTCCTGGTCTACAAGCTGGGTGAGTAGTGGGGACTTCTGGGACTAACGCAATATTTCCCCAAATTTGGCTTTCCGTGCCCCCGGGCCGCTCCTCTCCGTGCCCCCCGGGCCGCTCCTCTCCGTGCCCCCCGGGCCGCTCCCTTCCGTGCCCCCCGGGCCGCTCCTCTCCGTGCCCCCCGGCCGCTCCTCTCCGTGCCCCCCGGCCGCTCCTCTCCGTGCCCCCCGGGCCGCTCCTCTCCGTGCCCCCCGGCCGCTCCTCTCCGTGCCCCCCGGCCGCTCCTCTACGTGCCCCCCGGGCCGCTCCTCTCCGTGCCCCCCGGCCGCTCCTCTCCGTGCCCCCGGGCCGCTGCTCTCCGTGCCCCCGGGTCGCTCCTTTCCGTGCCCCCGGGGTGCTCCCTTCTGTGCCCCCGGGCCGCTCCTCTCCGTGCCCCCCGGCCGCCCCTTGCCACGCTCCCTGCTGCCCCCCGCCGCGCTCCCTGTCTAACATGTGACGTGCGCTGATGTGGTGTCACTTCCTCAGGTGAGCAGGGCTCCCTCAGTATGGTCCCCCTGCTCCTGCTGGATCACGGTGTCTCTCCGGCTGCGTTGGGATTCTGGAATGGGATCCTGTCATTGGGCTTCTCCATTGTTGGATCTGTTGCTGGGGGTTTTCTCCTGAGGAAAGGTAGGTAAGTGGTGAAGTACTTACCCCCAGGGTATGTGATGTGCCAGACATACAGTGACATTACTGGGGTACAGCCAGGGTCTCTGTGTAGCGGAGGCTGGGGATGGAGGCCATACACTGACATTACTGGGGTACAGTCAGGGTCTCTGTGTAGGGGAGGCTGGGGATGGAGGCCATACACTGACATTACTGGGGTATAGCCAGGGTCTCTGTGTAGGGGAGGCTGGGGATGGAGGCCATACATTGACATTACTGGGGTACAGTCAGGGTCTCTGTGTAGGGGAGGCTGGGGATGGAGGCCATACACTGACATTACTGGGGTACAGCCAGGGTCTCTGTGTAGGGGAGGCTGGGGATGGAGGCCATACATTGACATTACTGGGGTACAGGCAGGCTCTCTGTGTAGGGGAGGCTGGGGATGGAGGCCATACACTGACATTACTGGGGTACAGCCCGGGTCTCTGTGTAGCGGAGGCTGGGGATGGAGACCATACACTGACATTACTGGGATACAGCCCGGGTCTCTGTGTAGGGGAGGCTGGGGATGGAGGCCATACAGTGACATTACTCTGGTACAGCCCGGGTCTCTGTGTAGCGGAGGCTGGGGATGGAGGCCATACACTGACATTACTGGGATACAGCCAGGGTCTCTGTGTAGGGGAAGCTGGGGATGGAGACCATACACTGACATTACTGGGGTACAGCCCGGGTCTCTGTGTAGCGGAGGCTGGGGATGGAGGCCATACACTGACATTACTGGGGTACAGCCCGGGTCTCTGTGTAGCAGAGGCTGGGGATGGAGGCCATACACTGACATTACTGGGGTACAGCCAGGGTCTCTGTGTAGGGGAAGCTGGGGATGGAGGCCATACACTGACATTACTGGGGTACAGGCAGGGTCTCTGTGTAGCGGAGGCTGGGGATGGAGGCCATACACTGACATTACTGGGGTACAGCCAGGGTCTCTGTGTAGCGGAGGCTGGGGATGGAGGCCATACACTGACATTACTGGGGCACAGTCAGGGTCTCTGTGTAGGGGAGGCTGGGGATGGAGGCCATACACTGACATTACTGGGGTACAGGCAGGGTCTCTGTGTAGGGGAGGCTGGGGATGGAGGCCATACACTGACATTACTGGGGTACAGCCATGGTCTCTGTGTAGCGGAGGCTGGGGATGGAGGCCATACACTGACATTACTGGGGCACAGCCAGGGTCTCTGTGTAGCGGAGGCTGGGGATGGAGGCCATACACTGACATTACTGGGGTACAGCCAGAGTCTCTGTGTCGCGGAGGCTGGGGATGGAGGCCATACAGTGACATTACTGGGGTACAGCCTGGGTCTCTGTGTAGGTGAGGCTGGGGATGGAGGCCATACACTGACATTACTGGGGTACAGGCAGGGTCTCTGTGTAGGGGAGGCTGGGGATGGAGACCATACATTGACATTACAGGGGTACAGGCAGGCTCTCTGTGTAGCGGAGGCTGGGGATGGAGGCCATACAGTGACATTACTGGGGTACAGCCAGGGTCTCTGTGTAGCGGAGGCTGGGGATGGAGGCCATACACTGACATTACTGGGGTATAGCCAGGGTCTCTGTGTAGCGGAGGCTGAGGATGGTGACCATACACTGACATTACTGGGGTACAGCCAGGGTCTCTGTGTAGCGGAGGCTGGGGATGGAGGCCATACAGTGACATTACTGGGGTACAGCCAGGGTCTCTGTGTAGCGGAGGCTGGGGATGGAGGCCATACACTGACATTACTGGGGTACAGCCAGGGTCTCTGTGTAGGGGAGGCTGGGGATGGAGACCATACATTGACATTACTGGGGTACAGGCAGGCTCTCTGTGTAGCGGAGGCTGGGGATGGAGGCCATACAGTGACATTACTGGGGTACAGCCAGGGTCTCTGTGTAGCGGAGGCTGGGGATGGAGACCATACACTGACATTACTGGGGTACAGGCAGGGTCTCTGTGTAGCGGAGGCTGGGGATGGAGGCCATACACTGACATTACTGGGGTACAGCCAGGGTCTCTGTGTAGGGGAGGCTGGGGATGGAGGCCATACAGTGACATTACTGGGGTACAGCCAGGGTCTCTGTGTAGCGGAGGCTGGGGATGGAGACCACACAGTGACATTACTGGGGTACAGCCAGGGTCTCTGTGTAGCGGAGGCTGGGGATGGAGACCATACACTGACATTACTGGGGTACAGGCAGGGTCTCTGTGTAGCGGAGGCTGGGGATGGAGGCCATACACTGACATTACTGGGGTACAGCCAGGGTCTCTGTGTAGGGGAGGCTGGGGATGGAGGCCATACAGTGACATTACTGGGGTACAGCCAGGGTCTCTGTGTAGCGAAGGCTGGGGATGGAGGCCACACAGTGACATTACTGGGGTACAGCCAGGGTCTCTGTGTAGCGGAGGCTGGGGATGGAGACCATACACTGACATTACTGGGGTACAGGCAGGGTCTCTGTGTAGCGGAGGCTGGGGATGGAGGCCATACACTGACATTACTGGGGTACAGCCAGGGTCTCTGTGTAGGGGAGGCTGGGGATGGAGGCCATACACTGACATTACTGGGGTACAGCCCGGGTCTCTGTGTAGCGGAGGCTGGGGATGGAGGCCACACAGTGACATTACTGGGGTACAGCCAGGGTCTCTGTAGCGGAGGCTGGGGATGGAGGCCACACAGTGACATTACTGGGGTACAGCCAGGGTCTCTGTGTAGCGGAGGCTGGGGATGGAGGCCATACAGTGACATTACTGGGGTACAGCCAGGGTCCCTGTGTAGCGGAGGCTGGGGATGGAGGCCACACAGTGACATTACTGGGGTACAGCCAGGGTCTCTGTGTAGCGGAGGCTGGGGATGGAGAGCATACACTGACATTACTGGGGTACAGGCAGGGTCTCTGTGTAGCGGAGGCTGGGGATGGAGGCCATACACTGACATTACTGGGGTACAGCCAGGGTCTCTGTGTAGGGGAGGCTGGGGATGAAGACCATACATTGACATTACTGGGGTACAGGCAGGCTCTCTGTGTAGCGGAGGCTGGGGATGGAGGCCATACAGTGACATTACTGGGGTACAGCCAGGGTCTCTGTGTAGCGGAGGCTGGGGATGGAGGCCACACAGTGACATTACTGGGGTACAGTCAGGGTCTCTGTGTAGGTGAGGCTGGGGATGGAGGCCATACACTGACATTACTGGGGTACAGCCAGGGTCTCTGTGTAGCGGAGGCTGGGGATGGAGACCATACACTGACATTACTGGGGTACAGGCATGGTCTCTGTGTAGCGGAGGCTGGGGATGGAGGCCATACACTGACATTACTGGGGTACAGCCAGGGTCTCTGTGTAGGGGAGGCTGGGGATGGAGACCATACACGGACATTACTGGGGTACAGTCAGGGCCTCTGTGTAGGGAAGGCTGGGGATGGAGGCCATACACTGACATTACTGGGGTACAGGCAGGGTCTCTGTGTAGCGGAGGCTGGGGATGGAGGCCATACAATGACATTACTGGGGTACAGCCCGGGTCTCTGTGTAGGGGAGGCTGGGGATGGAGGCCACACAGTGACTTTACTGGGGTACAGCCAGGGTCTCTGTGTAGCGGAGGCTGGGGATGGAGGCAATACACTGACATTACTGGGGTACAGTCAGGGTCTCTGTGTAGGGGAGGCTGGGGATGGAGGCCACACAGTGACATTACCGGAGTACAGTCAGGGTCTCTGTGTAGCGGAGGCTGGGGATGGAGGCCACACAGTGACATTACCGGAGTACAGTCAGGGTCTCTGTGTAGGTGAGGCTGGGGATGGAGGCCATACACTGACATTACTGGGGTACAGCCAGGGTCTCTGTGTAGGGGAGGCTGGGGATGGAGGCCATACACTGACATTACTGGGGTACAGCCAGGGTCTCTGTGTAGGGGAGGCTGGGGATGGAGGCCATACACTGACATTACTGGGGTACAGCCAGGGTCTCTGTGTAGCGGAGGCTGGGGATGGAGGCCATACACGGACATTACTGGGGTACAGTCAGGGCCTCTGTGTAGGGAAGGCTGGGGATGGAGGCCATACACTGACATTACTGGGGTACAGGCAGGGTCTCTGTGTAGCGGAGGCTGGGGATGGAGGCCATACAATGACATTACTGGGGTACAGCCCGGGTCTCTGTGTAGGGGAGGCTGGGGATGGAGGCCACACAGTGACTTTACTGGGGTACAGCCAGGGTCTCTGTGTAGCGGAAGCTGGGGATGGAGGCAATACACTGACATTACTGGGGTACAGTCAGGGTCTCTGTGTAGGGGAGGCTGGGGATGGAGGCCACACAGTGACATTACCGGAGTACAGTCAGGGTCTCTGTGTAGGTGAGGCTGGGGATGGAGGCCATACACTGACATTACTGGGGTACAGCCAGGGTCTCTGTGTAGGGGAGGCTGGGGATGGAGGCCATACACTGACATTACTGGGGTACAGCCAGGGTCTCTGTGTAGGGGAGGCTGGGGATGGAGGCCATACACTGACATTACTGGGGTACAGCCAGGGTCTCTGTGTAGCGGAGGCTGGGGATGGAGGCCATACACTGACATTACTGGGGTACAGCCCGGGTCCCTGTGTAGGATAGGCTGGGGATGGAGACCATGCACTGACATTACTGGGGTACAGCCCGGGTCTCTGTGTAGCGGAGGCTGGGGATGGAGGCCATACACTGACATTACTGGGGAACAGCCAGGGTCTCTGTGTAGCGGAGGCTGGGGATGGAGGCCATACACTGACATTACTGGGGAACAGCCAGGGTCTCTGTGTAGCGGAGGCTGGGGATGGAGGCCATACACTGACATTACTGGGCTACAACCAGGGTCTCTGTGTAGCGGAGGCTGGAGATGGAGGCCATACACTGACATTACTGGGGTACAGCCAGGGTCTCTGTGTAGCGGAGGCTGGGGATGGAGGCCATACACTGACATTACTGGGGTACAGCTAGGGTCTCTGTGTAGCGGAGGCTGAGGATGGAGACCATACACTGACATTACCACGGTACAGCCCGGGTCTCTGTGTAGGTGAGGCTGGGGATGGAGGCCATACACTGACATTACTGGGGTACAGGCATGGTCTCCGTGTTGGGGAGGCTGAGGATGGAGACCATACACTGACATTACCACGGTACAGCCCGGGTCTCTGTGTAGGTGAGGCTGGGGATGGAGGCCATACACTGACATTACTGGGGTACAGCCAGGGTCTCCGTGTTGGGGAGGCTGGGGATGGAGACCATACACTGATATTACTGGGGTACAGTCGGGGTCTCTGTGTAGCGGAGGCTGGGGATGGAGACCATACACTGACATTACCGGGGTACAGCCCGGGTCTCTGTGTAGCGGAGGCTGGGGATGGAGGCCATACACTGACATTACTGGGGTACAGCCAGGGTCTCTGTGTAGCGGAGGCTGGGGATGGAGACCATACACTGACATTACTGGGGTACAGCCAGGGTCTCTGTGTAGCGGAGGCTGGGGATGGAGGCCATACAGTGACATTACTGGGGTACAGGCAGGGTCTCTGTGTAGCGGAGGCTGGGGATGGAGGCCATACACTGACAATACTGGGGTACAGCCAGGGTCTCTGTGTAGGGGAGGCTGGGGATGGAGACCATACACTGACATTACTGGGGTACAGCCAGGGTCTCTGTGTAGCGGAGGCTGGGGATGGAGGCTATACACTGACATTACTGGGGTACAGGCAGGGTCTCTGTGTAGCGGAGGCTGGAGATGGAGGCCATACACTGACATTACTGGGGTACAGCCAGGGTCTCTGTGTAGGGGAGGCTGGGGATGGAGGCCATACACTGACATTACTGGGGTACAGTCAGGGTCTCTGTGTAGCGGAGGCTGGGGATGGAGGCCATACACTGACATTACTGGGGTACAGCCCGGGTCTCTGTGTAGCGGAGGCTGTGGATGGAGGCCATACAGTGACATTACTGGGGTACAGGCAGGGTCTCTGTGTAGCGGAGGCTGGGGATGGAGGCCATACACTGACATTACTGGGGTACAGCCCGGGTCTCTGTGTAGGGGAGGCTGGGGTTGGAGACCATACACGGACATTACTGGGGTACAGCCAGGGTCTCTGTGTAGCGGAGGCTGGGGATGGAGGCCATACACTGACATTACTACGGCACAGCCAGGGTCTCTGTGTAGGGGAGGCTGGGGATGGAGGCCATACACTGACATAACTGGGGTACAGCCAGGGTCTCTGTGTAGCGGAGGCTGTGTATGGAGGCCATACACTGACATTACTGGGGTACAGCCCTGGTCCCTGTGTAGGGGAGGCTGGGGATGGAGACCATACACTGACATTACTGGGGTACAGCCAGGGTCTCTGTGTAGGGGAGGCTGGGGATGGAGGCCATACACTGACATTACTGGGGTAACAGCCAGGGTCTCTGTGTAGCGGAGGCTAGGAATGGAGGCCATTCACTGACATTACTGGGGTACAGCCCGGGTCTCTGTGTAGGGGAGGCTGGGAATGGAGGCCATACACTGACATTACTGGGGTACAGCCAGGGTCTCTGTGTAGGGGAGGCTGGGGATGGAGGCCATACACTGACATTACTGGGGTACAGGCAGGGTCTCTGTGTAGGGGAGGCTGGGGATGGAGACCATACACTGACATTACTGGGGTACAGCTATGGTCTCTATGTAGCGGAGGCTGGGGATGGAGGCCATACACTGACATTACTGGGGTACAGCCAGGGTGTCTGTGTAGGGGAGGCTGGGGATGGAGACCATACACTGACATTACTGGGGTACAGCCCGGGTCTCTGTGTAGGGGAGGATGGGGATGGAGGCCATACACTGACATTACTGGGGTACAGCCAGGGTCTCTGTGTAGCGGAGGCTGGGGATGGAGGCAATACACTGACATTACTGGGGTACGGCCAGGGTCTCTGTGTAGCGGAGGCTGGGGATGGAGACCATACACTGACATTACTGGGGTACAGCCAGGGTCTCTGTGTAGCGGAGGCTGGGAATGGAGGCCACACACTGACATTACTGTGGTACAGCCCGCGTCTCTGTGTAGCGGAGGCTGGGGATGGAGGCCATACAGTGACATAACTGGGGTACAGCCAGGGTCTCTGTGTAGCGGAGGCTGGGGATGGAGGCCATACAGTGACATTACTGGGGTACAGCCAGGGTCTCTGTGTAGCGGAGGCTGGGGATGGAGGCCATACACTGACATTACTGGGGTACAGCCCGGGTCTCTGTGTAGGGGAGGCTGGGGATGGAGACCATACATTGACATTGCTGGGGTACAGCCAGGGTCTCTGTGTAGGGGAGGCTGGGGATGGAGGCCATACACTGACATTACTGGGGTACAGGCAGGGTCTCTGTGTAGCGGAGGCTGGGGATGGAGACCATACACTGACATTACTGGGGTACAGCCAGGTTCTCTGTGTAGCGGAGGCTGGGGAAGGAGGCCATACACTGACATTACTGGGGTACAGCCCGGGTCTCTGTGTAGCGGAGGCTGGGGATGGAGGCCATACACTGACATTACTGGGGTACAGCCCGGGTCTCTGTGTAGGAGAGGCTGGGGATGGAGGCCATACACTGACATTACTGGGGCACAGCCAGGGTCTCTGTGTAGCGGAGGCTGGGGATGGAGGCCATACACTGACATTACTGGGGTACAGCCAGGGTCTCTGTGTAGCAGAGGCTGGGGATGGAGGCCATACACTGACATTACTGGGGTACAGGCAGGGTCTCTGTGTAGCGGAGGCTGGGGATGGAGGCCATACACTGACATTACTGGGGTACAGCTAGGGTCTCTGTGTAGCGGAGGCTGGGGATGGAGGCCATACATTGACATTACTGGGGTACAGTCAGGGTCTCTGTGTAGGGGAGGCTGGGGATGGAGACCATACACTGACATTACTGGGGTACAGGCAGGGTCTCTGTGTAGCGGAGGCTGGGGATGGAGGCCATACACTGACATTACTGGGGCACAGCCAGGGTCTCTGTGTAGGGGAGGCTGGGGATGGAGGCCATACACTGACATTACTGGGGTACAGCCCGGGTCTCTGTGTAGCGGAGGCTGGGGATGGAGGCCATACAGTGACAATACTGGGGTACAGCCAGGGTCTGTGTGTAGCGGAGGCTGGGGATGGAGGCCATACACTGACATTACTGGGGTACAGCCAGGGTCTCTGTGTAGGGGAGGCTGGGGATGGAGGCCATACAGTGACAATACTGGGGTACAGCCAGGGTCTGTGTGTAGCGGAGGCTGGGGATGGAGGCCATACAGTGACATTACTGGGGTACAGGCAGGGTCTCTGTGTAGGGGAGACTGGGGATGGAGGCCATACACTGACATTACTGGGGTACAGCCAGGGTCTCTGTGTAGCGGAGGCTGGGGATGGAGGCCATACACTGACATTACTGGGGTACAGCCCGGGTCTCTGTGTAGGGGAGGCTGGGGATGGAGGCCATACACTGACATTACTGGGGTACAGCCCGGGTCTCTGTGTAGCGGAGGCTGGGGATGGAGGCCATACACTGACATTACTGGGGTACAGCCAGGGTCTCTGTGTAGCGGAGGCTGGGGATGGAGGCCATACACTGACATTACTGGGGTACAGCCCGGGTCTCTGTGTAGGGGAGGCTGGGGATGGAGACCATACACTGACATTACTGGGGTACAGCCCGGGTCTCTGTGTAGGGGAGGCTGGGGATGGAGGCCATACACTGACATTACTGGTTTACAGGCAGGGTCTCTGTGTAGGGGAGGCTGGGGATGGAGGCCATACACTGACATTACTGGGGTACAGGCAGGGTCTCTGTGTAGGGGAGGCTGGGGATGGAGGCCATACACTAACATTACTGGGATACAGCCAGGGTCTCTGTGTAGGTGAGGCTGGGGATGGAGGCCATACACTAACATTACTGGGGTACAGTCAGGGTCTCTGTGTAGCAGAGGCTGGGGATGGAGGCCATACAATAACCATTTCTTCCACATGACCTTTGGACTTTCCTCCTCCTGATTTCCTGGTGGAGACTGCTGTGGGTCTGATGTAGTTTCTTATTTAACCTTTCATTGTCCAGGCGCCTGCACCTGCTGCTGCGGAAGCTCCTTATTCTGCGGGTCTCCTGTCTTGTGCTACAGACTTTTCTTCTTTCTTCCTTGGGTAAAGACGGCGGCAGTGTGACAGGTAAGTGGTCCCACCCATGGTAAGTGATCCAAAACAGATCCAGACAAAGAAAGCCTGGGGTTACATAGACCGCGAGGAGAGCAAAACAATATTCCATCTATTAGATCAAATTCATAATTATTCACAGCGCAATCCCAGTAATAATAATCCCAGTAATAATAATACCAGTAATAATAATCCCAGTAATAACTCCTTTAATATGACACCAAAGGTTTCTAGGTGCTCAAATGCAGAGTCCCGGTACATGGTGTAGATTATCTGCTGTGCTCGGGGGCAGTGTCCTGGTACATGGTGTAGATTGGCTGCTGTGCTCGGGGGCAGTGTCCTGGTACATGGTGTAGATTGGCTGCTGTGCTCGGGGGCAGGGTCCTGGTACATGGTGTAGATTGGCTGCTGTGCTCGGGGGCAGTGTCCTGGTACATGGTGTAGATTGGCTGCTGTGCTCGGGGGGCAGGGTCCTGGTTCATGGTGTAGATTGGCTGCTGTGCTCGGGGGCAGTGTCCTGGTACATGGTGTAGATTATCTCCTGTGCTCGGGGGCAGTGTCCTGGTACATGGTGTAGATTGGCTGCTGTGCTCGGGGGCAGTGTCCTGGTACATGGTGTAGATTGGCTGCTGTGCTCAAATGCAGAGTCCCGGTACATGGTGTAGATTATCTGCTGTGCTCGGGGGCAGGGTCCTGGTACATGGTGTAGATTATCTGCTGTGCTCGGGGGCAGTGTCCTCGTACATGGTGTAGATTGGCTGCTGTGCTCGGGGGCAGTGTCCTGGTACATGGTGTAGATTATCTGCTGTGCTCGGGGGCAGGGTCCCGGTACATGGTGTAGATTATCTGCTGTGCTCGGGGGCAGTGTCCTGGTACATGGTGTAGATTGGCTGCTGTGCTCGTGGGCAGGGTCCTGGTACATGGTGTAGATTGGCTGCTGTGCTCGGGGGCAGGGTCCTGGTACATGGTGTAGATTGGCTGCTGTGCTCGGGGGCAGTGTCCTGGTACATGGTGTAGATTATCTGCTGTGCTTGGGGGCAGTGTCCTGGTACATGGTGTAGATTGGCTGCTGTGCTCGGGGGCAGTGTCCTGGTACATGGTGTAGATTATCTGCTGTGCTCGGGGGCAGGGTCCTGGTACATGGTGTAGATTGGCTGCTGTGCTCGGGGGCAGGGTCCTTGTACATGGTGTAGATTATCTGCTGTGCTCGGGGGCAGTGTCCTGGTACATGGTGTAGATTATCTGCTGTGCTCGGGGGCAGTGTCCTGGTACATGGTGTAGATTGGCTCGGGGGCAGAGTCCCGGTACATGGTGTAGATTATCTGCTGTGCTCGGGCGCAGTGTCCTGGTACATGGTGTAGATTGGCTGCTGTGCTCGGGGGCAGTGTCCTGGTACATGGTGTAGATTGGCTGCTGTGCTCGGGGGCAGTGTCCTGGTACATGGTGTAGATTGGCTGCTGTGCTCGGGGGCAGTGTCCTGGTACATGGTGTAGATTATCTGCTGTGCTCGGGGGCAGTCTCCTGGTACATGGTGTAGATTGGCTGCTGTGCTCGGGGGCAGTGTCCTGGTACATGGTGTAGATTATCTGCTGTGCTCGGGGGCAGTGTCCTGGTACATGGAGTAGATTGGCTGCTGTGCTCGGGGGCAGTGTCCTGGTACATGGTATAGATTGGCTGCTGGGCTCGCGGGCAGTGTCCTGGTACTTGGTGTAGATTGGCTGCTGTGCTCGGGGGCAGTGTCCTGGTACATGGTGTAGATTGGCTCGGGGGCAGGGTCCTGGTACATGGTGTAGATTATCTGCTGTGCTCGGTGGCAGTGTCCTGGTACATGGTGTAGATTGGCTGCTGTGCTCGGGGGCAGTGTCCCGGTACATGGTGTAGATTGGCTGCTGTGCTCGGGGGCAGTGTCCTGGTACATGGTGTAGATTGGCTGCTGTGCTCGGGGGGCAGTGTCCTGGTACATGGTGTAGATTGGCTGCTGTGCTCGGGGGCAGTGTCCTGGTACATGGTGTAGATTGGCTGCTGTGCTCGGGGGCAGTGTCCTGGTACATGGTGTAGATTGGCTGCTGTGCTCGGGGGCAGTGTCCTGGTACATGGTGTAGATTGGCTGCTGGGCTCGCGGGCAGTGTCCTGGTACTTGGTGTAGATTGGCTGCTGTGCTCGGGGGCAGTGTCCTGGTACATGGTGTAGATTGGCTCGGGGGCAGGGTCCTGGTACATGGTGTAGATTGGCTGCTGTGCTTGGGGGCAGGGTCCTGGTACATGGTGTAGATTGGCTGCTGGGCTCGCGGGCAGTGTCCTGGTACTTGGTGTAGATTGGCTGCTGTGCTCGGGGGCAGTGTCCTGGTACATGGTGTAGATTGGCTCGGGGGCAGGGTCCTGGTACATGGTGTAGATTGGCTGCTGTGCTTGGGGGCAGGGTCCTGGTACATGGTGTAGATTATCTGCTGTGCTCGGGGGCAGAGTCCCGGTACATGGTGTAGATTATCTGCTGTGCTCGGGCGCAGTGTCCTGGTACATGGTGTAGATTGGCTGCTGTGCTCGGGGGCAGTGTCCTGGTACATGGTGTAGATTGGCTGCTGTGCTCGGGGGCAGTGTCCTGGTACATGGTGTAGATTGGCTGCTGTGCTCGGGGGCAGTGTCCTGGTACATGGTGTAGATTGGCTGCTGTGCTCGGGGGCAGGGTCCTGGTACATGGTGTAGATTGGCTGCTGTGCTCGGGGGCAGGGTCCTGGTACATGGTGTAGATTGGCTGCTGTGCTCGGGGGCAGGGTCCTGGTACATGGTGTAGATTGGCTGCTGTGCTCGGGGGCAGTGTCCTGGTACATGGTATAGATTGGCTGCCGTGCTCGGGGGCAGGGTCCTGGTACATGGTGTAGATTGGCTGCCGTGCTCGGGGGCAGTGTCCTGGTTCATGGTGTAGATTGGCTGCTGTGCTCGGGAGCAGTGTCCTGGTACATGGTGTAGATTGGCTGCTGTGCTCGGGGGCAGTGTCCTGGTACATGGTGTAGATTGGCTGCTGTGCTCGGGGGCAGTGTCCTGGTACATGGTGTAGATTGGCTGCTGTGCTCGGGGGCCGTGTCCTGGTACATGGTGTAGATTGGCTGCTGTGCTCGGGGGCCGTGTCCTGGTACATGGTGTAGATTATCTGCTGTGCTTGGGGGCAGTGTCCTGGTACATGGTGTAGATTGGCTGCTGTGCTCGGGGGCAGTGTCCTGGTACATGGTGTAGATTATCTGCTGTGCTCGGGGGCAGTGTCCTGGTACATGGTGTAGATTATCTGCTGTGCTCGGGGGCAGTGTCCTGGTACATGGTGTAGATTGGCTGCTGTGCTCGGGGGCAGTGTCCTGGTACATGGTGTAGATTGGCTGCTGTGCTCGGGGGCAGTGTCCTGGTACATGGTGTAGATTATCTGCTGTGCTCGGGGGCAGTGTCCTGGTACATGGTGTAGATTATCTGCTGTGCTCGGGGGCAGGGTCCTGGTACATGGTGTAGATTGGCTGCTATGCTCGGGGGCAGGGTCCTGGTACATGGTGTAGATTGGCTGCTGTGCTCGGGGGCAGGGTCCTGGTACATGGTGTAGATTATTTGCTGTGCTTGGGGGCAGTGTCCTGGTACATGGTGTAGATTATCTGCTGTCCTCGGGGGCAGTGTCCTGGTACATGGTGTAGATTGGCTGCTGTGCTCGGGGGCAGTGTCCTGGTACATGGTGTAGATTATCTCCTGTGCTCGGGGGCAGTGTCCTGGTACATGGTGTAGATTGGCTGCTGTGCTCGGGGGCAGTGTCCTGGTACATGGTGTAGATTGGCTGCTGTGCTCGGGAGCAGTGTCCTGGTACATGGTGTAGATTGGCTGCTGTGCTCGGGGGCAGTGTCCCGGTACATGGTGTAGATTATCTGCTGTGCTCGGGGGCAGTGTCCTGGTACATGGTGTAGATTATCTGCTGTGCTCGGGGGGGCAGTGTCCTGGTACATGGTGTAGATTATCTCCTGTGCTCGGGGGCAGTGTCCTGGTACATGGTGTAGATTATCTCCTGTGCTCGGGGGCAGTGTCCTGGTACATGGTGTAGATTGGCTGCTGTGCTCGGGGGCAGGGTCCTGGTACATGGTGTAGATTGGCTGCTGTGCTCAGGGGTAGTGTCCTGGTACATGGTGTAGATTGGCTACTGTGCTCGGGGGCAGTGTCTTGGTACATGGTGTAGATTGGCTGCTGTGCTCGGGGGCAGTGTCCTGGTACATGGTGTAGATTATCTGCTGTGCTCGGGGGCAGTGTCCTGGTACATGGTGTAGATTGGCTGCTGTGCTCGGGGGCAGTGTCCTGGTACATGGTGTAGATTGGCTGCTGTGCTCGGGGGCAGTGTCCTGGTACATGGTATAGATTGGCTGCTGTGCTCGGGGGCAGGGTCCTGGTACATGGTGTAGATTGGCTGCTGTGCTCGGGGGCAGTGTCCTGGTACATGGTGTAGATTATCTGCTGTGCTCGGGGGGCAGTGTCCTGGTACATGGTGTAGATTGGCTGCTGTGCTCGGGGGCAGGGTCCTGGTACATGGTGTAGATTGGCTGCTGTGCTCGGGGGCAGTGTCCTGGTACATGGTGTAGATTATCTGCTGTGCTCGGGGGCAGTGTCCTGGTACATGGTGTAGATTGGCTGCTGTGCTCGGGGGCAGTGTCCTGGTACATGGTGTAGATTGGCTGCTGTGCTCGGGGGCAGTGTCCTGGTACATGGTGTAGATTATCTGCTGTGCTCGGGGGCAGTGTCCTGGTACATGGTGTAGATTATCTGCTGTGCTCGGGGGCAGGGTCCTGGTACATGGTGTAGATTGGCTGCTATGCTCGGGGGCAGGGTCCTGGTACATGGTGTAGATTGGCTGCTGTGCTCGGGGGCAGGGTCCTGGTACATGGTGTAGATTATTTGCTGTGCTTGGGGGCAGTGTCCTGGTACATGGTGTAGATTATCTGCTGTCCTCGGGGGCAGTGTCCTGGTACATGGTGTAGATTGGCTGCTGTGCTCGGGGGCAGTGTCCTGGTACATGGTGTAGATTGGCTGCTGTGCTCGGGAGCAGTGTCCTGGTACATGGTGTAGATTATCTCCTCTGCTCGGGGGCAGTGTCCTGGTACATGGTGTAGATTATCTCCTGTGCTCGGGGGCAGTGTCCTGGTACATGGTGTAGATTATCTCCTGGGCTCGGGGGCAGTGTCCTGGTACATGGTGTAGAATGGCTGCTGTGCTCGGGGGCAGTGTCCTGGTACATGGTGTAGATTGGCTGCTGTGCTCGGGGGCAGTGTCCTGGTACATGGTGTAGATTGGCTGCTGTGCTCGGGGGCAGTGTCCTGGTACATGGTGTAGATTGGCTGCTGTGCTCGGGGGCAGTGTCCTGGTTCATGGTGTAGATTGGCTGCTGTGCTCGGGGGCAGTGTCCTGGTACATGGTGTAGATTGGCTGCTGTGCTCGGAGGCAGTGTCCTGGTACATGGTGTAGATTGGCTGCTGTGCTCGGGGGCAGTGTCCTGGTACATGGTGTAGATTGGCTGCTTTGCTCGGGGGCAGTGTCCTGGTACATGGTGTAGATTATCTCCTTGCTCGGGGGCAGTGTCCTGGTACATTGTGTAGATTATCTGCTGTGTTCAGGGGCAGTGTCCTGGTACATGGTGTAGATTGGCTGCTGTGCTCGGGGGCAGTGTCCTGGTACATGGTGTAGATTGGCTGCTGTGCTCGGGGGCAGGGTCCTGGTACATGGTGTAGATTGGCTGCTGTGCTCGGGGGCAGTGTCCCGGTACATGGTGTAGATTGGCTGCTTGACTCGGGGGCAGTGTCCTGGTACATGATGTAGATTATCTGCTGTGCTCGGGAGCAGTGTCCTGGTACATGGTGTAGATTATCTGCTGTGCTCGGGGACAGGGTCCTGGTACATGGTGTAGATTGGCTGCTGTGCTCGGGGGCAGTGTCCTGGTACATGGTGTAGATTGGCTGCTGTGCTTGGGGGCAGTGTCCTGGTACATGGTGTAGATTATCTGCTGTGCTCGGGGGCAGTGTCCTGGTACATGGTATAGATTGGCTGCTGTGCTCGGGGGCAGGGTCCTGGTACATGGTGTAGATTGGCTGCTGTGCTCGGGGCAGTGTCCTGGTTCATGGTGTAGATTGGCTGCTGTGCTCGGGAGCAGTGTCCTGGTACATGGTGTAGATTGGCTGCTGTGCTCGGGGGCAGGGTCCTGGTACATGGTGTAGATTGGCTGCTGTGTTCGGGGGCAGTGTCCTGGTACATGGTGTAGATTGGCTGCTGTGCTCGGGAGCAGTGTCCTGGTACATGGTGTAGATTGGCTGCTGTGCTCGGGGGCAGGGTCCTGGTACATGGTGTAGATTGGCTGCTGTGCTCGGGGGCAGTGTCCTGGTACATGGTGTAGATTGGCTGCTGTGCTCGGGGGCAGTGTCCCGGTACATGGTGTAGATTGGCTGCTGTGTTCAGGGGCAGTGTCCTGGTACATGGTGTAGATTGGCTGCTGTGCTCGGGGGCAGGGTCCTGGTACATGGTGTAGATTATCTGCTGTGCTCGGGGGCAGTGTCCTGGTACATGGTGTAGATTATCTGCTGTGCTCGGGGGCAGTGTCCTGGTACATGGTGTAGATTGGCTGCTGTGCTCGGGGGCAGGGTCCTGGTACATGGTGTAGATTATCTCCTGTGCTCGGGGGCAGTGTCCTGGTACATGGTGTAGATTATCTGCTGTGTTCAGGGGCAGTGTCCTGGTACATGGTGTAGATTATCTGCTGTGCTCGGGGGCAGGGTCCTGGTACATGATGTAGATTGACTGCTGTGCTCGGGGGCAGTGTCCTGGTACATGGTGTAGATTGGCTGCTGTGCTCGGGGGCATTGTCCTGGTACATGGTGTAGATTGGCTTGGGGGCAGTGTCCTGGTACATGGTGTAGATTATCTGCTGTGTTCAGGGGCAGTGTCCTGGTACATGGTGTAGATTGGCTGCTGTGCTCGGGGGCAGTGTCCTGGTACATGGTGTAGATTATCTCCTGTGCTCGGGGGTAGTGTCCTGGTACATGGTGTAGATTGGCTGCTGTGCTCGGGGGCAGTGTCCTGGTACATGGTGTAGATTGGCTGCTGTGCTCGGGGGCAGGGTCCTGGTACATGGTGTAGATTGGCTGCTGTGCTCGGGGGCAGGGTCCTGGTACATGGTTTAGATTAGCTGCTGTGCTCGGGGGCAGTGTCCTGGTACATGGTGTAGATTGGCTCGGGGGCAGGGTCCTGGTACATGGTGTAGATTGGCTGCTGTGCTCGGGGGCAGTGTCCTGGTACATGGTGTAGATGATCTCCTGTGCTCGGGGGCAGTGTCCCGGTACATGGTGTAGATTGGCTGCTGGGCTCTGGGGCAGGGTCCCGGTACATGGTGTAGATTATCTGCTGTGTTCAGGGGCAGTGTCCTGGTACATGGTGTAGATTGGCTGCTGTGCTCGGGGGCAGTGTCCTGGTACATGGTGTAGATTGGCTGCTGTGCTCGGTGGCAGGGTCCTGGTACATGGTGTAGATTGGCTGCTGTGCTCGGGGGCAGGGTCCTGGTACATGGTGTAGATTGGCTGCTGTGCTCGGGGGCAGTGTCCTGGTACATGGTGTAGATTGGCTGCTGTGCTCGGGGGCAGTGTCCTGGTACATGGTTTAGATTATCTCCTGTGCTCGGGGGCAGTGTCCTGGTACATGGTGTAGATTGGCTGCTGTGCTCGGGGGCAGGGTCCTGGTACATGGTGTAGATTGGCTGCTGTGCTCGGGGGCAGGGTCCTGGTACATGGTGTAGATTGGCTGCTGTGCTTGGGGGCAGGGTCCTGGTACATGGTGTAGATTGGCTGCTGTGCTCGGGGGCAGTGTCCTGGTACATGGTGTAGATTGGCTGCTGTGCTCGGGGGCAGGGTCCTGGTACATGGTGTAGATTGGCTGCTGTGCTCGGGGGCAGGGTCCTGGTACATGGTGTAGATTATCTCCTGTGCTCGGGGGCAGTGTCCCGGTACATGGTGTAGATTGGCTGCTGTGCTCGGGGACAGTGTCCTGGTTCATGGTGTAGATTGGCTGCTGTGCTCGGGAGCAGTGTCCTGGTACATGGTGTAGATTGGCTGCTGTGCTCGGGGGCAGTGTCCCGGTACATGGTGTAGATTGGCTGCTGTGCTTGGGGACAGTGTCCCGGTACTTGGTGTATATTGGCTGCTGTGCTCGGGGGCAGTGTCCTGGTACATGGTGTAGATTGGCTGCTGGGCTCGGGGGCAGGGTCCTGGTACATGGTGTAGATTGGCTGCTGGGCTCGGGGGCAGGGTCCCGGTACGTGGTGTAGATTGGCTGCTGTGCTCGGGGGCAGGGTCCCGGTACGTGGTGTAGATTGGCTGCTGTGCTCGGGGGCAGGGTCCTGGTACATGGTGTAGATTGGCTGCTGTGCTCGGGGGCAGGGTCCTGGTACATGGTGTAGATTGGCTGCTGTGCTCGGGGGCAGGGTCCTGGTACATGGTGTAGATTGGCTGCTGTGCTCGGGCGCAGTGTCCCGGTACATGGTGTAGATTGGCTGCTGTGCTCGGGGGCAGTGTCCTGGTACATGGTGTAGATTGGCTGCTGTGCTCGGGGGCAGTGTCCTGGTACATGGTGTAGATTATCTCCTGTGCTCGGGGGCAGTGTCCTGGTACATGGTGTGGTGGCTCGGAGGTGATTATGGGGGAATAGTGCGAGTTGTTACCTACCTCCTGACTGTAAGTGTTCCTGCTGCAGATGATGTGATTTGTCTTTCAGTTTTCCTTCTCCTCACTCTGGTGCTGCAGCATTTCCTGGCCGGAGCCGTCAGTACAATCACCTTCACCCTGATGATGCTCTGCACCCAGCAGGCACACAAGGGGTTACAGGTATGACATCACACATAGTGTTACCCCATTATACAGGACACATGGTATACAGATATGACATCACACGTTGCTCTTCTCCCTGCAGGGCAGTCACTACAGTCTCCTGTCGTCTCTAGAGGTTTTGGGTAAAGTGGTTTTCGGCGCGGTGTCTGGGATCCTCGTGGACTCTCTCGGTGTTTCTTCCTCCTTCTGGCTGTTTATTGTCCTCTCCTGCCTCCCCCTCCTGCACCTGCAGCGACTTCCATCCTCCTTACACTAAGCAGATCTGGACTCTCCCTGCATAAGGCGCTTACTGATGACATCGGGCCCGGCCTCCGTGCGGTGACATCTGGCCCGGCCTCCGGTTTTATAAACATGGTTTAGTTTTTTTTTGTGTTTATTTTGTACTTTAATAAATATGAGATATCTGTAGATATTTATTTATGTGACAAGGGTCTTTATATAAGCGTCCAGTAGGGGGCCTCGGGTAATGATGCCACTCGACAACACCTGGATGTACAGGTAGAGTATCAGGAGTAGTGTGTGCCCGGGTGTCCCGGTAGAGTATCAGGAGTAGTGTGTGCCTGGGTGTCCCGGTAGAGTATCAGGAGTAGTGTGTGCCTGGGTGTCCCGGTAGAGTATCAGGAGTAGTGTGTGCCCGGGTGTCCCGGTAGAGTATCAGGAGTAGTGTGTGCCTGGGTGTCCCGGTAGAGTATAAAGAGTAGTGTGTGCCCGGGTGTCCCGGTAGAGTATCAGGAGTAGTGTGTGCCTGGGTGTCCCGGTAGAGTATCAGGAGTAGTGTGTGCCCGGGTGTCCCGGTAGAGTATAAAGAGTAGTGTGTGCCCGGGTGTCCCGGTAGAGTATCAGGAGTAGTGTGTGCCCGGGTGTCCCGGTAGAGTATCAGGAGTAGTGTGTGCCTGGGTGTCCCGGTAGAGTATCAGGAGTAGTGTGTGCCTGGGTGTCCCGGTAGAGTATCAGGAGTAGTGTGTGCCTGGGTGTCCCGGTAGAGTATCAGGAGTAGTGTGTACCTGGGTGTCCCGGTAGAGTATCAGGAGTAGTGTGTGCCTGGGTGTCCCGGTAGAGTATCAGGAGTAGTGTGTGCCTGGGTGTCCCGGTAGAGTATCAGGAGTAGTGTGTGCCTGGGTGTCCCGGTAGAGTATCAGGAGTAGTGTGTGCCTGGGTGTCCCGGTAGAGTATCAGGAGTAGTGTGTGCCTGGGTGTCCCGGTAGAGTATCAGGAGTAGTGTGTGCCTGGGTGTCCCGGTAGAGTATCAGGAGTAGTGTGTGCCTGGGTGTCCCGGTAGAGTATCAGGAGTAGTGTGTGCCTGGGTGTCCCGGTAGAGTATCAGGAGTAGTGTGTGCCTGGGTGTCCCGGTAGAGTATCAGGAGTAGTGTGTGCCTGGGTGTCCCGGTAGAGTATCAGGAGTAGTGTGTGCCTGGGTGTCCCGGTAGAGTATCAGGAGTAGTGTGTGCCTGGGTGTCCCGGTAGAGTATCAGGAGTAGTGTGTGCCTGGGTGTCCCGGTAGAGTATCAGGAGTAGTGTGTGCCTGGGTGTCCCGGTAGAGTATCAGGAGTAGTGTGTGCCTGGGTGTCCCGGTAGAGTATCAGGAGTAGTGTGTGCCTGGGTGTCCCGGTAGAGTATCAGGAGTAGTGTGTGCCTGGGTGTCCCGGTAGAGTATCAGGAGTAGTGTGTGCCTGGGTGTCCCGGTAGAGTATCAGGAGTAGCGTGTGCCTGGGTGTCCCGGTAGAGTATCAGGAGTAGCGTGTGCCTGGGTGTCCCGGTAGAGTATCAGGAGTAGCGTGTGCCTGGGTGTCCCGGTAGAGTATCAGGAGTAGTGTGTGTCTGGGTGTCTATTTTTATGTACGACAATGAATATTACCTTCAACTACAAGACTGTATTTTGGGCACAAAATTTCCCCCCATACCTGGTGAATTTATATATGTCATGGTACCAAGAATTTCTAGTGTTTACTTTTCTACGTACATAAGGATTTACAATCGTTACATCGATGATTTCTTTTTTATAGGGACCGGTGCTGACGACTACCTTTCAGATTTTGTAATGTATTTCAATCTCAAATTCACTTACAACTTTTCAACTTTTTTTACAACTCTATGGAGGCTCTATTGATATAACATCCCCCAGTGTAACCAGTAATACCATAGTCTAGTGGATGGGGGCGCTGTATCTCTATATACCAGTGCATGGAGCGTGTGTCACAGTGTAACTCTATGGAGGCTCTAGTGATATAACATCCCCCAGTGTAACCAGTAATACCATAGTCTAGAGGATGGGGGCGCTGTACCTCTATATACCAGTGCATGGAGCCTGTGTCACAGTGTAACTCTATGGAGGCTCTAGTGATATAACATCCCCCAGTGTAACCAGTAATACCATAGTCTAGTGGATGGGGGCGCTGTATCTCTATATACCAGTGCATGGAGCAGGTGTCACAGTGTAACTCTATGGAGGCTCTAGTGATATAACATCCCCCCAGTGTAACCAGTAATACCATAGTCTAGTGGATGGGGGCGCTGTATCTCTATATACCAGTGCATGGAGCCTGTGTCACAGTGTAACTCTATGGAGGCTCTAGTGATATAACATCCCCCAGTGTAACCAGTAATACCATAGTCTAGTGGATGGGGGCGCTGTACCTCTATATACCAGTGCATGGAGCCTGTGTCACAGTGTAACTCTATGGAGGCTCTAGTGATATAACATCCCCCAGTGTAACCAGTAATACCATAGTCTAGTGGATGGGGGCGCTGTATCTCTATATACCAGTGCATGGAGCAGGTGTCACAGTGTAACTCTATGGAGGCTCTAGTGATATAACATCCCCCAGTGTAACCAGTAATACCATAGTCTAGTGGATGGGGGTGCTGTATCTCTATATACCAGTGCATGGAGCAGGTGTCACAGTGTAACTCTATGGAGGCTCTAGTGATATAACATCCCCCAGTGTAACCAGTAATACCATAGTCTAGTGGATGGGGGCGCTGTATCTCTATATACCAGTGCATGGAGCCTGTGTCACAGTGTAACTCTATGGAGGCTCTAGTGATATAACATCCCCCAGTGTAACCAGTAATACCATAGTCTAGTGGATGGGGGCGCTGTATCTCTATATACCAGTGCATGGCGCAGGTGTCACAGTGTAACTCTATGGAGGCTCTAGTGATATAACATCCCCCCAGTGTAACCAGTAATACCATAGTCTAGTGGATGGGGGCGCTGTACCTCTATATACCAGTGCATGGAGCGTGTGTCACAGTGTAACTCTATGGAGGCTCTAGTGATATAACACCCCCCAGTGTAACCAGTAATACCATAGTCTAGTGGATGGGGGCGCTGTATCTCTATATACCAGTGCATGGAGCAGGTGTCACAGTGTAACTCTATGGAGGCTCAAGTGATATAACATCCCCCAGTGTAACCAGTAATACCATAGTCTAGTGGATGGGGGCGCTGTATCCCTATATACCAGTGCATGGAGCAGGTGTCACAGTGTAACTCTATGGAGGCTCTAGTGATATAACATCCCCCAGTGTAACCAGTAATACCATAGTCTAGTGGATGGGGGCGCTGTACCTCTATATACCAGTGCATGGAGCCTGTGTCACAGTGTAACTCTATGGAGGCTCTAGTGATATAACATCCCCCAGTGTAACCAGTAATACCATAGTCTAGTGGATGGGGGTGCTGTATCTCTATATACCAGTGCATGGAGCCTGTGTCACAGTGTAACTCTATGGAGGCTCTAGTGATATAACATCCCGCAGTGTAACCAGTAATACCATAGTCTAGTGGATGGGGGCGCTGTACCTCTATATACCAGTGCATGGAGCCTGTGTCACAGTGTAACTCTATGGAGGCTCTAGTGATATAACATCCCCCAGTGTAACCAGTAATACCATAGTCTAGAGGATGGGGGCGCTGTATCTCTATATACCAGTGCATGGAGCAGGTGTCACAGTGTAACTCTATGGAGGCTCTAGTGATATAACATCCCCCAGTGTAACCAGTAATACCATAGTCTAGTGGATGGGGGCGCTGTACCTCTATATACCAGTGCATGGAGCAGGTGTCACAGTGTAACTCTATGGAGGCTCTAGTGATATAACATCCCCCAGTGTAACCAGTAATACCATAGTCTAGTGGATGGGGGCGCTGTACCTCTATATACCAGTGCATGGAGCGTGTGTCACAGTGTAACTCTATGGAGGCTCTAGTGATATAACATCCCCCCCAGTGTAACCAGTAATACCATAGTCTAGTGGATGGGGGCGCTGTACCTCTATATACCAGTGCATGGAGCCTGTGTCACAGTGTAACTCTATGGAGGCTCTAGTGATATAACACCCCCCAGTGTAACCAGTAATACCATAGTCTAGTGGATGGGGGCGCTGTATCTCTATATACCAGTGCATGGAGCGTGTGTCACAGTGTAACTCTATGGAGGCTCTAGTGATATAACATCCCCCAGTGTAACCAGTAATACCATAGTCTAGTGGATGGGGGCGCTGTATCTCTATATACCAGTGCATGGAGCAGGTGTCACAGTGTAACTCTATGGAGGCTCTAGTGATATAACATCCCCCAGTGTAACCAGTAATACCATAGTCTAGTGGATGGGGGCGCTGTATCTCTATATACCAGTGCATGGAGCAGGTGTCACAGTGTAACTCTATGGAGGCTCTAGTGATATAACATCCCCCCAGTGTAACCAGTAATACCATAGTCTAGTGGATGGGGGCGCTGTATCTCTATATACCAGTGCATGGAGCCTGTGTCACAGTGTAACTCTATGGAGGCTCTAGTGATATAACATCCCCCAGTGTAACCAGTAATACCATAGTCTAGTGGGTGGGGGCGCTGTATCTCTATATACCAGTGCATGGAGCCTGTGTCACAGTGTAACTCTATGGAGGCTCTAGTGATATAACATCCCCCCAGTGTAACCAGTAATACCATAGTCTAGTGGATGGGGGCGCTGTATCTCTATATACCAGTGCATGGAGCGGGTGTCACAGTGTAACTCTATGGAGGCTCTAGTGATATAAAACCCCCCAGTGTAACCAGTAATACCATAGTCTAGTGGATGGGGGCGCTGTACCTCTATATACCAGTGCATGGAGCCTGTGTCACAGTGTAACTCTATGGAGGCTCTAGTGATATAACATCCCCCAGTGTAACCAGTAATACCATAGTCTAGAGGATGGGGGCGCTGTATCTCTATATACCAGTGCATGGAGCAGGTGTCACAGTGTAACTCTATGGAGGCTCTAGTGATATAACACCCCCCAGTGTAACCAGTAATACCATAGTCTAGTGGATGGGGGCGCTGTACCTCTATATACCAGTGCATGGAGCAGGTGTCACAGTGTAACTCTATGGAGGCTCTAGTGATATAACATCCCCCAGTGTAACCAGTAATACCATAGTCTAGTGGATGGGGGCGCTGTATCTCTATATACCAGTGCATGGAGCCTGTGTCACAGTGTAACTCTATGGAGGCTCTAGTGATATAACATCCCCCAGTGTAACCTGTAATACCATAGTCTAGTGGATGGGGGCGCTGTATCTCTATATACCAGTGCATGGAGCAGGTGTCACAGTGTAACTCTATGGAGGCTCTAGTGATATAACATCCCCCCAGTGTAACCAGTAATACCATAGTCTAGTGGATGGGGGCGCTGTACCTCTATATACCAGTGTATGGAGCAGGTGTCACAGTGTAACTCTATGGGGGCTCTAGTGATATAACACCCCCCCAGTGTAACCAGTAATACTATAGTCTAGTGGATGGGGGCGCTGTACCTCTATATACCAGTGCATGGAGCCTGTGTCACAGTGTAACTCTATGGAGGCTCTAGTGATATAACATCCCCCCAGTGTAACCAGTAATACCATAGTCTAGTGGATGGGGGCGCTGTATCTCTATATACCAGTGCATGGAGCCGGTGTCACAGTGTAACTCTATGGAGGCTCTAGTGATATAACATCCCCCAGTGTAACCAGTAATACCATAGTCTAGTGGATGGGGGCGCTGTATCTCTATATACCAGTGCATGGAGCAGGTGTCACAGTGTAACTCTATGGAGGCTCTAGTGATATAACATCCCCCAGTGTAACCAGTAATACCATAGTCTAGTGGATGGGGGCGCTGTATCTCTATATACCAGTGCATGGAGCGGGTGTCACAGTGTAACTCTATGGAGGCTCTAGTGATATAACATCCCCCCAGTGTAACCAGTAATACCATAGTCTATAGGATGGGGGCGCTGTACCTCTATATACCAGTGCATGGAGCCGGTGTCACAGTGTAACTCTATGGAGGCTCTAGTGATATAACATCCCCCCAGTGTAACCAGTAATACCATAGTCTAGTGGATGGGAGCGCTGTACCTCTATATACCAGTGCATGGAGCAGGTGTCACAGTGTAACTCTATGGAGGCTCTAGTGATATAACATCCCCCAGTGTAACCAGTAATACCATAGTCTAGTGGATGGGGGCGCTGTATCTCTATATACCAGTGCATGGAGCGTGTGTTACAGTGTAACTCTATGGGGGCTCTAGTGATATAACATCCCCCCCAGTGTAACCAGTAATACCATAGTCTAGTGGATGGGGGCGCTGTATCTCTATATACCAGTGCATGGAGCCTGTGTCACAGTGTAACTCTATGGAGGCTCTAGTGATATAACATCTCCCAGTGTAACCAGTAATACCATAGTCTAGTGGATGGGGGCGCTGTATCCCTATATACCAGTGCATGGAGGGTGTCACAGTGTAACTCTATGGAGGCTCTAGTGATATAACATCCCCCAGTGTAACCAGTAATACCATAGTCTAGTGGATGGGGGCGCTGTATCTCTATATACCAGTGCATGGAGCAGGTGTCACAGTGTAACTCTATGGAGGCTCTAGTGATATAACATCCCCCAGTGTAACCAGTAATACCATAGTCTAGAGGATGGGGGCGCTGTATCCCTATATACCAGTGCATGGAGCCTGTGTCACAGTGTAACTCTATGGAGGCTCTAGTGATATAACACCCCCCAGTGTAACCAGTAATACCATAGTCTAGTGGATGGGGGCGCTGTATCTCTATATACCACTGCATGGAGCAGGTGTCACAGTGTAACTCTATGGAGGCTCTAGTGATATAACACCCCCCAGTGTAACCAGTAATACCATAGTCTAGTGGATGGGGGCGCTGTACCTCTATATACCAGTGCATGGAGCAGGTGTCACAGTGTAACTCTATGGAGGCTCTAGTGATATAACACCCCCCAGTGTAACCAGTAATACCATAGTCTAGTGGATGGGGGCGCTGTACCTCTATATACCAGTGCATGGAGCCTGTGTCACAGTGTAACTCTATGGAGGCTCTAGTGATATAACACCCCCCAGTGTAACCAGTAATACCATAGTCTAGTGGATGGGGGCGCTGTATCTCTATATACCAGTGCATGGAGCAGGTGTCACAGTGTAACTCTATGGAGGCTCTAGTGATATAACATCCCCCCAGTGTAACCAATAATACCATAGTCTATAGGATGTGGGCGCTGTACCTCTATATACCAGTGCATGGAGCAGGTGTCACAGTGTAACTCTATGGAGGCTCTAGTGATATAACATCCCCCATTGTAACCAGTAATACCATAGTCTAGAGGATGGGGGCGCTGTATCTCTATATACCAGTGCATGGAGCCTGTGTCACAGTGTAACTCTATGGAGGCTCTAGTGATATAACATCCCCCAGTGTAACCAGTAATACCATAGTCTTGTGGATGGGGGCGCTGTATCTCTATATACCAGTGCATGGAGCCTGTGTCATAGTGTAACTCTATGGAGACTCTAGTGATATAACATCCCCCCAGTGTAACCAGTAATACCATAGTCTAGTGGATGGGGGCGCTGTATCTCTATATACCAGTGCATGGAGCGTGTGTCACAGTGTAACTCTATGGAGGCTCTAGTGATATAACATCCCCCAGTGTAACCAGTAATACCATAGTCTAGTGGATGGGGGCGCTGTATCTCTATATACCAGTGCATGGAGCAGGTGTCACAGTGTAACTCTATGGAGGCTCTAGTGATATAACATCCCCCATTGTAACCAGTAATACCATAGTCTAGTGGATGGGGGCGCTGTATCCCTATATACCAGTGCATGGAGCGTGTGTCACAGTGTAACTCTATGGAGGCTCTAGTGATATAACACCCCCCAGTGTAACCAGTAATACCATAGTCTAGTGGATGGGGGCGCTGTACCTCTATATACCAGTGCATGGAGCCTGTGTCACAGTGTAACTCTATGGAGGCTCTAGTGATATAACATCCCCCCAGTGTAACCAGTAATACCATAGTCTGGTGGATGGGGGCGCTGTATCTCTATATACCAGTGCATGGAGCAGGTGTCACAGTGTAACTCTATGGAGGCTCTAGTGATATAACATCCCCCCATTGTAACCAGTAATACCATAGTCTAGTGGATGGGGGCGCTGTACCTCTATATACCAGTGCATGGAGCAGGTGTCACAGTGTAACTCTATGGAGGCTCTAGTGATATAACATCCCCCCAGTGTAACCAGTAATACCATAGTCTAGTGGATGGGGGCGCTGTATCTCTATATACCAGTGCATGGAGCCTGTGTCACAGTGTAACTCTATGGAGGCTCTAGTGATATAACATCCCCCAGTGTAACCAGTAATACCATAGTCTAGTGGATGGGGGCGCTGTATCTCTATATACCAGTGCATGGAGCAGGTGTCACAGTGTAACTCTATGGAGGCTCTAGTGATATAACATCCCCCAGTGTAACCAGTAATACCATAGTCTAGTGGATGGGGGCGCTGTACCTCTATATACCAGTGCATGGAGCCTGTGTCACAGTGTAACTCTATGGAGGCTCTAGTGATATAACATCCCCCCAGTGTAACCAGTAATACCATAGTCTAGTGGATGGGGGCGCTGTATCTCTATATACCAGTGCATGGAGCAGGTGTCACAGTGTAACTCTATGGAGGCTCTAGTGATATAACATCCCCCAGTGTAACCAGTAATACCATAGTCTAGTGGATGGGGGCGCTGTACCTCTATATACCAGTGCATGGAGCCTGTGTCACAGTGTAACTCTATGAAGGCTCTAGTGATATAACATCTCCCAGTGTAACCAGTAATACCATAGTCTATAGGATGGGGGCGCTGTATCTCTATATACCAGTGCATGGAGCAGGTGTCACAGTGTAACTCTATGGAGGCTCTAGTGATATAACATTCCCCCAGTGTAACCAGTAATACCATAGTCTAGTGGATGGGGGCGCTGTACCTCTATATACCAGTGCATGGAGCCTGTGTCACAGTGTAACTCTATGGAGGCTCTAGTGATATAACATCCCCCAGTGTAACCAGTAATACCATAGTCTAGTGGATGGGGGCGCTGTATCTCTATATACCAGTGCATGGAGCAGGTGTCACAGTGTAACTCTATGGAGGCTCTAGTGATATAACATCCCCCAGTGTAACCAGTAATACCATAGTCTAGTGGATGGGGGCGCTGTACCTCTATATACCAGTGCATGGAGCCTGTGTCACAGTGTAACTCTATGGAGGCTCTAGTGATATAACATCCCCCCAGTGTAACCAGTAATACCATAGTCTATAGGATGGGGGCGCTGTATCTCTATATACCAGTGCATGGAGCAGGTGTCACAGTGTAACTCTATGGAGGCTCTAGTGATATAACATCCCCCCAGTGTAACCAGTAATACCATAGTCTAGTGGATGGGGGCGCTGTATCTCTATATACCAGTGCATGGAGCAGGTGTCACAGTGTAACTCTATGGAGGCTCTAGTGATATAACATCCCCCAGTGTAACCAGTAATACCATAGTCTAGTGGATGGGGGCGCTGTATCCCTATATACCAGTGCATGGAGCCTGTGTCACAGTGTAACTCTATGGAGGCTCTAGTGATATAACACCCCCCAGTGTAACCAGTAATACCATAGTCTAGAGGATGGGGGCGCTGTACCTCTATATACCAGTGCATGGAGCAGGTGTCACAGTGTAACTCTATGGAGGCTCTAGTGATATTACACCCCCCAGTGTAACCAGTAATACCATAGTCTAGTGGATGGGGGCGCTGTATCTCTATATACCAGTGCATGGAGCAGGTGTCACAGTGTAACTCTATGGAGGCTCTAGTGATATAACACCCCCCAGTGTAACCAGTAATACCATAGTCTAGTGGATGGGGGCGCTGTATCCCTATATACCAGTGCATGGAGCCTGTGTCACAGTGTAACTCTATGGAGGCTCTAGTGATATAACACCCCCCAGTGTAACCAGTAATACCATAGTCTAGTGGATGGGGGCGCTGTATCTCTATATACCAGTGCATGGAGCAGGGGTCACAGTGTAACTCTATGGAGGCTCTAGTGATATAACACCCCCCAGTGTAACCAGTAATACCATAGTCTAGAGGATGGGGGCGCTGTATCTCTATATACCAGTGCATGGAGCCGGTGTCACAGTGTAACTCTATGGAGGCTCTAGTGATATAACATCCCCCAGTGTAACCAGTAATACCATAGTCTAGTGGATGGGGGCGCTGTATCTCTATATACCAGTGCATGGAGCAGGTGTCACAGTGTAACTCTATGGAGGCTCTAGTGATATAACATCCCCCAGTGTAACCAGTAATACCATAGTCTAGTGGATGGGGGCGCTGTATCTCTATATACCAGTGCATGGAGCCTGTGTCACAGTGTAACTCTATGGAGGCTCTAGTGATATAACATCCCCCAGTGTAACCAGTAATACCATAGTCTAGTGGATGGGGGCGCTGTATCTCTATATACCAGTGCATGGAGCAGGTGTCACAGTGTAACTCTATGGAGGCTCTAGTGATATAACATCCCCCAGTGTAACCAGTAATACCATAGTCTAGTGGATGGGGGCGCTGTATCTCTATATACCAGTGCATGGAGCAGGTGTCACAGTGTAACTCTATGGAGGCTCTAGTGATATAACATCCCCCCAGTGTAACCAGTAATACCATAGTCTAGTGGATGGGGGCGCTGTATCCCTATATACCAGTGCATGGAGCCTGTGTCACAGTGTAACTCTATGGAGGCTCTAGTGATATAACACCCCCCAGTGTAACCAGTAATACCATAGTCTAGAGGATGGGGGCGCTGTATCTCTATATACCAGTGCATGGAGCAGGTGTCACAGTGTAACTCTATGGAGGCTCTAGTGATATAACACCCCCCCCAGTGTAACCAGTAATACCATAGTCTAGTGGATGGGGGCGCTGTATCTCTATATACCAGTGCATGGAGCCTGTGTCACAGTGTAACTCTATGGAGGCTCTAGTGATATTACACCCCCCAGTGTAACCAGTAATACCATAGTCTAGAGGATGGGGGCGCTGTATCTCTATATACCAGTGCATTGAGCAGGTGTCACAGTGTAACTCTATGGAGGCTCTAGTGATATAACACCCCCCCCAGTGTAACCAGTAATACCATAGTCTAGTGGATGGGGGCGCTGTATCTCTATATACCAGTGCATGGAGCCTGTGTCACAGTGTAACTCTATGGAGGCTCTAGTGATATAACATCCCCCAGTGTAACCAGTAATACCATAGTCTAGTGGATGGGGGCGCTGTACCTCTATATACCAGTGCATGGAGCAGGTGTCACAGTGTAACTCTATGGAGGCTCTAGTGATATAACATCCCCCCAGTGTAACCAGTAATACCATAGTCTAGTGGATGGGGGCGCTGTATCTCTATATACCAGTGCATGGAGCAGGTGTCACAGTGTAACTCTATGGAGGCTCTAGTGATATAACATCCCCCAGTGTAACCAGTAATACCATAGTCTAGAGGATGGGGGCGCTGTACCTCTATATACCAGTGCATGGAGAGTGTGTCACAGTGTAACTCTATGGGGGCTCTAGTGATATAACATCCCCCAGTGTAACCAGTAATACCATAGTCTAGTGGATGGGGGCGCTGTATCTCTATATACCAGTGCATGGAGCCTGTGTCACAGTGTAACTCTATGGAGGCTCTAGTGATATAACATCCTCCCCCCCAGTGTAACCAGTAATACCATAGTCTAGTGGATGGGGGCGCTGTATCTCTATATACCAGTGCATGGAGCCTGTGTCACAGTGTAACTCTATGGAGGCTATAGTGATATAACATCCCCCAGTGTAACCAGTAATACCATAGTCTAGAGGATGGGGGCGCTGTATCTCTATATACCAGTGCATGGAGCAGGTGTCACAGTGTAACTATATGGAGGCTCTAGTGATATAACACCCCCCCAGTGTAACCAGTAATACCATAGTCTAGTGGATGGGGGCGCTGTATCTCTATATACCAGTGCATGGAGCCTGTGTCACAGTGTAACTCTATGGAGGCTCTAGTGATATAACATCCCCCAGTGTAACCAGTAATACCATAGTCTTGTGGATGGGGGTGCTGTACCTCTATATACCAGTGCATGGAGCCTGTGTCACAGTGTAACTCTATGGAGGCTCTAGTGATATAACATCCCCCAGTGTAACCAGTAATACCATAGTCTAGTGGATGGGGGCGCTGTACCTCTATATACCAGTGCATGGAGCGTGTGTCACAGTGTAACTCTATGGAGGCTCTAGTGATATAACATCCCCTCAGTGTAACCAGTAATACCATAGTCTAGTGGATGGGGGCGCTGTATCTCTATATACCAGTACATGGAGCAGGTGTCACAGTGTAACTCTATGGAGGCTCTACTGATATAACATCCCCCAGTGTAACCAGTAATACCATAGTCTAGGGGATGGGGGCGCTGTACCTCTATATACCAGTGCATGGAGCAGGTGTCACAGTGTAACTCTATGGAGGCTCCAGTGATATAACATCCCCCAGTGTAACCAGTAATACCATAGTCTAGTGGATGGGGGCGCTGTATCTCTATATACCAGTGCATGGAGCAGGTGTCACAGTGTAACTCTATGGAGGCTCCAGTGATATAACATCCCCCAGTGTAACCAGTAATACCATAGTCTAGTGGATGGGGGCGCTGTATCTCTATATACCAGTGCATGGAGCCTGTGTCACAGTGTAACTCTATGGAGGCTCTAGTGATATAACACCCCCCAGTGTAACCAGTAATACCATAGTCTAGTGGATGGGGGCGCTGTACCTCTATATACCAGTGCATGGAGCCTGTGTCACAGTGTAACTCTATGGAGGCTCTAGTGATATAACACCCCCCAGTGTAACCAGTAATACCATAGTCTAGTGGATGGGGGCGCTGTACCTCTATATACCATTGCATGGAGCAGGTGTCACAGTGTAACTCTATGGAGGCTCTAGTGATATAACATCCCCCAGTGTAACCAGTAATACTATAGTCTAGAGGATGGGGGTGCTGTATCTCTATATACCAGTGCATGGAGCCTGTGTCACAGTGTAACTCTATGGGGGCTCTAGTGATATAACATCCCCCCAGTGTAACCAGTAATACCATAGTCTAGTGGATGGGGGCGCTGTATCTCTATATACCAGTGCATGGAGAGTGTGTCACAGTGTAACTCTATGGAGGCTCTAGTGATATAACACCCCCCCCCAGTGTAACCAGTAATACCATAGTCTAGTGGATGGGGGCGCTGTATCTCTATATACCAGTGCATGGAGCCTGTGTCACAGTGTAACTCTATGGAGGCTCTAGTGATATAACACCCCCCCCCAGTGTAACCAGTAATACCATAGTCTAGTGGATGGGGGCGCTGTATCTCTATATACCAGTGCATGGAGCCTGTGTCACAGTGTAACTCTATGGAGGCTCTAGTGATATAACATCCCCCAGTGTAACCAGTAATACCATAGTCTAGTGGATGGGGGCGCTGTACCTCTATATACCAGTGCATGGAGCAGGTGTCACAGTGTAACTCTATGGAGGCTCTAGTGATATAACATCCCCCAGTGTAACCAGTAATACCATAGTCTAGTGGATGGGGGCGCAGTATCTCTATATACCAGTGCATGGAGCAGGTGTCACAGTGTAACTCTATGGAGGCTCTAGTGATATAACATCCCCCAGTGTAACCAGTAATACCATAGTCTAGTGGATGGGGGCGCTGTATCTCTATATACCAGTGCATGGAGCCTGTGTCACAGTGTAACTCTATGGAGGCTCCAGTGATATAACATCCCCCAGTGTAACCAGTAATACCATAGTCTAGAGGATGGGGGCGCTGTATCTCTATATACCAGTGCATGGAGCCGGTGTCACAGTGTAACTCTATGGAGGCTCCAGTGATATAACATCCCCCAGTGTAACCAGTAATACCATAGTCTAGAGGATGGGGGCGCTGTATCTCTATATACCAGTGCATGGAGCCGGTGTCACAGTGTAACTCTATGGAGGCTCTAGTGATATAACATCCCCCAGTGTAACCAGTAATACCATAGTCTAGTGGATGGGGGCGCTGTATCTCTATATACCAGTGCATGGAGCAGGTGTCACAGTGTAACTCTATGGAGGCTCTAGTGATATAACATCCCCCAGTGTAACCAGTAATACCATAGTCTAGTGGATGGGGGCGCTGTATCTCTATATACCAGTGCATGGAGCAGGTGTCACAGTGTAACTCTATGGAGACTCTAGTGATATAACATCCCCCAGTGTAACCAGTAATACCATAGTCTAGTGGATGGGGGCGCTGTATCTCTATATACCAGTGCATGGAGCCTGTGTCACAGTGTAACTCTATGGTGGCTCTAGTGATATAACACCCCCCAGTGTAACCAGTAATACCATAGTCTAGAGCAGTGATGGCTAACCTATGGCACTGGTGCCAGAGGTGGCACTCGGAGCCCTTTCTGTGGGCACTCAGGCCATCACCAGAGATGACTCCAGGTATCTTCCTGCAGTCCCAGACAGCCCAGGACTTGCTGTGCACAGAGCTATTTTAAAGTGACAGCTCTACCTGGGACTGTTTTCTGCTATATTTGGTGCCTCAGGGGCTGGTATCAATGAAAACTGTGACAGAGAAGGGAGTATAAATCACAAATTACATTTCTGTGTTGGCACTTTGCGATAAATAAGTGGGTCTTTGTTGAAGTTTGGGCACTCGGTCTCTAAAAGGTTTGCCATCACTGGTCTAGAGGATGGGAGCGCTGTATCTCTATATACCAGTGCATGGGGCCTTTGTCACAGTGTAACTCTATGGAGGCTCTAGTGAGGGTGTGTACTATGTGCAGGGGGTTTACTATGTGCAGGGTGTGTACTATGTGCCGGGGCCCGGGGTACTGGAGCGGCTGCTGCAACAACCCCCACCTGGGCCTTTTCCCTGACTTGAAGGAAGCCGGAGCCTGGAGTACCGGAGCGGCTGCTGCAACATACCCCACCGGGGCCTTTCCCCATGCCTAGAGGAAGCTGGGGTCCGGAGTACCGGAGTGGATGCTGCAAAATCCCCCACCGGGGCCTTTCCCCTGGCCTGGAGGAAGCCGGCGCCCGGAGCACTGGAGCGGCTGCTGTAACATCCCCCACCAGGGCCTTTCCCCTGGCCTGGAGAAAGCTGGAGCCCGGAGTACCGGAGCGGCTGCTGCAACATCCCCCACAGGGGCCTTTCCCCTGGCCTGGAGGAAGCCGGGGCCCGGAGCACCGGAGCGGCTGCTGCAACATCCCCCACGGAGGCCTTTCCCCTGGCCTGGAGGAAGCCGGGGCCCGGAGTACTAGAGCGGCTGCTGCAACATCCCCCACCAGGGCCTTTCTCCTGGCCTAGAGGAAGCTGGGGCCCGGAGTACCGGAGCGGCTGCTGCAACATCCCCCACCAGGGCCTTTCCCCTGGCCTGGAGGAAGCCGGGGACCAGAAAACCGGAGCGGCTGCTGCAACATCCCCCACCGAAGCCTTTCCCCTGGCCTGGAGAAAGCCGGGGCCTGGAGTACCAGAGCGGCTGCTGCAACATCCCCCACCAGGGCCTTTCCCCTGGCCTAGAGGAAGCTGGGGCCCGGAGTACCGGAGCGGCTGCTGAAACATCCCCCACCAGGGCCTTTCTCCTGGCCTAGAGGAAGCTGGGGCCCGGAGTACCAGAGCGGCTGCTGCAACATCCCCCACCAGGGCCTTTCCCCTGGCCTGGAGGAAGCCGGGGACCAGAGTCCTGGAGCAGCTGCTGCAACATCCCCCACCACAGCCTTTCCCCTGGCCTGGAGGAAGCTGGAGCCCGGAGTACCGGAGCGGCTGCTGCAATATCCCCCACCGGGGCCTTTCCCCTGGTCTGGAGGAAGCCGGGGCCCGGAGTACCAGAGTGGCAGCTGCAATATCCCCCACAGGGGCCTGGCCGGTCTCATGCCTGGAGAAAGCCGGGGCCCGGAGTACCGGAGTGGCTGCTGCAACATCCCCCACCGGGGCCTTTCCCTGGCCTGGAGGAAGCTGGGGTCCGGAGTACCGGAGTGGATGCTGCAACATCCCCCACCGGGGCCTTTCCCCTGGCATGGAGGAAGCCAGAGCCCGGAGTACCATAGTGGCTGCTGCAACATCCCCCACCGGGGCTTTTCCCCTAGCCTGGAGGAAGCCGGGGCCCGGAGTACTGGAGTGGATGCTGCAAAATCCCCCACCGGGGCCTTTTCCCTGGCCTGGAGGAAGCCGGGGCCGGGAATACCATAGTGGCTGCTGAAACATTCCCCACCGGGGCCTTTTCCCTGGCCTGGAGGAAGCCGGGACTGGAGTACCGGAATGGCTGCTGCAATACCCCCCACCACGGCCTTTCCCCTGGTCTGGAGGAAGCCGGGGCCCGGAGTACCGGAGTGGCAGCTGCAACATCCCCCACAGGGGCCTGGCCTGTCTCATGCCTGGAGAAAGCTGGGGCCCGGAGTACCGGAGCGGCTGCTGCAACATCCCCCACCGGGGGCTTTCCCCTGGCCTGGAGGAAGCTGGGGCCCGGAGTACCGGAGTGGATGCTGCAACATCCCCCACCGGGGCCTTTTTCCTGGCCTGGAGGAAGCCGGGGCCGGGAGTACCATAGTGGCTGCTGAAACATCCCCCAACGGGGCCTTTTCCCTGGCCTGCAGGAAGCCGGGGCCCGGAGTACCGGAGCGGCTGCTGCAACATCCCCCACTGGGGCCTTTCCCCTGGCCTGGAGGAAGCCGAGGCCCGGAGTACCGGAGTGGCTGCTGCAACATCCCCCACTAGGGCCTGGCATGTCTCATGCCTGGAGGAAGCCGGGGCCCGGAGTCCCGGAGCAGCTGCTGCAATACCCCCCACCACGGCCTTTCCCCTGGCCTGGAGGAAGCTGGAGCCCGGAGTTCCGGAGCGGCTGCTGCAACATCCCCCACAGGGGCCTTTCCCCTGGCCTAGAGGAAGCTGGGGCCCGGAGTACCGGAGCGGCTGCTGCAACATCCCCCACCGAGGCCTTTCCCCTGGCCTGGAGAAAGCCGGGGCCCGGAGTACCAGAGCTGCTGCTGCAACATCCCCCACTGGGGCCTTTCCCCTGGCCTGGAGGATGCCGGGGCCCGGAGTACCGGAGTGGCTGCTGCAATACCCCCCACCACGGCCTTTCCCCTGGTCTGGAGGAAGCCGGGGCCCGGAGTACCGGAGTGGCAGCTGCAACATCCCCCACAGGGCCTCGCCTGTCTCATGCCTGGAGAAACCGGGGCCCGGAGTACCGGAGCGGCTGCTGCAACATCCCCCACCGGGGCCTTTCCCCTGGTCTGGAGGAAGCCGGGGCCCGGAGTACCGGAGTGGCAGCTGCAACATCCCCCACAGGGCCTCGCCTGTCTCATGCCTGGAGAAACCGGGGCCCGGAGTACTGGAGCGGCTGCTGCAACATCCCCCACCGGGGCCTTTCCCCTGGCCTGGAGGAAGTTGGGGCCCGGAGTACCGGAGTGGATGCTGCAAAATCCCCCACCGGGGCCTTTCCCCTGGCTTGGAGGAAGCCGGGGCCCGGAGTACCACAGTGGCTGCTGAAACATCCCCCAACGGGGCCTTTTCCCTGGCCTGCAGGAAGCCGGGGCCCGGAGTACCGGAGCGGCTGCTGCAACATCCCCCACCGGGGCCTTTCCCCTGGTCTGGAGGAAGCCGGGGCCCGGAGTACCGGAGTGGCAGCTGCAACATCCCCCACAGGGCCTCGCCTGTCTCATGCCTGGAGAAACCGGGGCCCGGAGTACCGGAGCGGCTGCTGCAACATCCCCCACCGGGGCCTTTCCCCTGGCCTGTAGGAAGTTGGGGCCCGGAGTACCGGAGTGGATGCTGCAAAATCCCCCACCGGGGCCTTTCCCCTGGCTTGGAGGAAGCCGGGGCCCGGAGTACCACAGTGGCTGCTGAAACATCCCCCAACGGGGCCTTTTCCCTGGCCTGCAGGAAGCCGGGGCCCGGAGTACCGGAGCGGCTGCTGCAACATCCCCCACTGGGGCCTTTCCCCTGGCCTGGAGGAAGCCGGGGCCCGGAGTCCCGGAGCAGCTGCTGCAATACCCCCCACCACGGCCTTTCCCCTGGCCTGGAGAAAGCCGGGGCCCGGAGTACCAGAGCTGCTGCTGCAACATCCCCCACTGGGGCCTTTCTCCTGGCCTAATGGAAGCTGGGTCCCGGAGTACCGGAGTAGCTGCTGCAACATCCCCCACCAGGGCCTTTCCCCTGGCCTGGAGGAAGCCGGGGACCAGAGTACTGGAGCGGCTGCTGCAACATCCCCCACCGGGGCCTTTCCCCTGGCCTGGAGGGAGCCGGGGCCCGGAGTACCGGAGCGGCTGCTACAACATCCCCCACCGGGCCCTTTCCCCTGGACTGGAGGAAGCCGGGGCCCGGAGTACCGGAGTGGCTGCTGCAACATCCCCCACCAGGGCCTTTCCCCTGGCCTGGAGGAAGCCGGGGCCCGGAGTACCGGAGTGGCTGCTGCAACATCCCCCACCAGGGCCTGGCCTGTCTCATGCCTGGAGAAAGCTGGGGCCCGGAGTACCGGAGCAGCTGCTGCAATACCCCCCACCACGGCCTTTCCCCTGGTCTGGAGGAAGCCGGGGCCCGGAGTACCGGAGTGGCAGCTGCAACATCCCCCACAGGGCCTGGCCTGTCTCATGCCTGGAGAAACCGGGGCCCGGAGTACCGGAGCGGCTGCTGCAACATCCCCCACCGGGGCCTTTCCCCTGGCCTGGAGGAAGTTGGGGCCCGGAGTACCGGAGTGGATGCTGCAAAATCCCCCACCGAGGCCTTTCCCCTGGCTTGGAGGAAGCCGGGGCCTGGAGTACCATAGTGGCTGCTGAAACATCCCCCAACGGGGCCTTTTCCCTGGCCTGCAGGAAGCCGGGGCCCGGAGTACCGGAGCGGCTGCTGCAACATCCCCCACTGGGGCCTTTCCCCTGGCCTGGAGGAAGCCGAGGCCCGGAGTACCGGAGTGGCTGCTGCAACATCCCCCACTATGGCCTGGCATGTCTCATGCCTGGAGGAAGCCGGGGCCCGGAGTCCCGGAGCAGCTGCTGCAATACCCCCCACCACGGCCTTTCCCCTGGCCTGGAGAAAGCCGGGGCCCGGAGTACCGGAGTGGCTGCTGCAACATCCCCCACCAGGGCCTTTCCCCTGGCCTGGAGGAAGCAGGGGACCAGAGTACTGGAGCGGCTGCTGCAACATCCCCCACCGGGGCCTTTCCCCTGGCCTGGAGGGAGCCGGGGCCCGGAGTACCGGAGCGGCTGCTACAACATCCCCCACCGGGCCCTTTCCCCTGGACTGGAGGAAGTTGGGGCCCGGAGTACTGGAGTGGATGCTGCAAAATCCCCCACCGGGGCCTTTCCCCTGGCTTGGAGGAAGCCGGGGCCCGGAGTACCACAGTGGCTGCTGAAACATCCCCCAACGGGGCCTTTTCCCTGGCCTGCAGGAAGCCGGGGCCCGGAGTACCGGAGCGGCTGCTGCAACATCCCCCACCGGGGCCTTTCCCCTGGTCTGGAGGAAGCCGGGGCCCGGAGTACCGGAGTGGCAGCTGCAACATCCCCCACAGGGCCTCGCCTGTCTCATGCCTGGAGAAACCGGGGCCCGGAGTACCGGAGCGGCTGCTGCAACATCCCCCACCAGGGCCTTTCCCCTGGCCTGTAGGAAGTTGGGGCCCGGAGTACCGGAGTGGATGCTGCAAAATCCCCCACCGGGGCCTTTCCCCTGGCTTGGAGGAAGCCGGGGCCCGGAGTACCACAGTGGCTGCTGAAACATCCCCCAACGGGGCCTTTTCCCTGGCCTGCAGGAAGCCGGGGCCCGGAGTACCGGAGCGGCTGCTGCAACATCCCCCACTGGGGCCTTTCCCCTGGCCTGGAGGAAGCCGGAGTCCCGGAGCAGCTGCTGCAATACCCCCCACCACGGCCTTTCCCCTGGCCTGGAGAAAGCCGGGGCCCGGAGTACCAGAGCTGCTGCTGCAACATCCCCCACTGGGGCCTTTCTCCTGGCCTAATGGAAGCTGGGTCCCGGAGTACCGGAGTAGCTGCTGCAACATCCCCCACCAGGGCCTTTCCCCTGGCCTGGAGGAAGCCGGGGACCAGAGTACTGGAGCGGCTGCTGCAACATCCCCCACCGGGGCCTTTCCCCTGGCCTGGAGGGAGCCGGGGCCCGGAGTACCGGAGCGGCTGCTACAACATCCCCCACCGGGCCCTTTCCCCTGGACTGGAGGAAGCCGGGGCCCGGAGTACCGGAGTGGCTGCTGCAACATCCCCCACCAGGGCCTGGCCTGTCTCATGCCTGGAGAAACCGGGGCCCGGAGTACCGGAGCGGCTGCTGCAACATCCCCCACTGGGGCCTTTCCCCTGGCCTGGAGGAAGCCGAGGCCCGGAGTACCGGAGTGGCTGCTGCAACATCCCCCACTATGGCCTGGCATGTCTCATGCCTGGAGGAAGCCGGGGCCCGGAGTCCCGGAGCAGCTGCTGCAATACCCCCCACCACGGCCTTTCCCCTGGCCTGGAGAAAGCCGGGGCCCGGAGTACCGGAGTGGCTGCTGCAACATCCCCCACCAGGGCCTTTCCCCTGGCCTGGAGGAAGCAGGGGACCAGAGTACTGGAGCGGCTGCTGCAACATCCCCCACCGGGGCCTTTCCCCTGGCCTGGAGGGAGCCGGGGACCAGAGTACCGGAGCGGCTGCTACAACATCCCCCACCGGGCCCTTTCCCCTGGACTGGAGGAAGCCGGGGCCCGGAGTACCGGAGTGGCTGCTGCAACATCCCCCACCAGGGCCTTTCCCCTGGCCTGGAGGAAGCCGGGGCCCGGAGTGCCAGAGTGGCTGCTGCAACATCCCCCACCACGGCCTTTCCCCTGGTCTGGAGGAAGCCGGGGCCCGGAGTACCGGAGTGGCAGCTGCAACATCCCCCACAGGGCCTGGCCTGTCTCATGCCTGGAGAAGCTGGGGCCCGGAGTACCGGAGCGGCTGCTGCAACATCCCCCACCGGGGCCTTTCCCCTGGCCTGGAGGAAGCTGGGGCCCGGAGTACCGGAGTGGATGCTGCAAAATCCCCCACCGGGGCCTTTCCCCTGACCTGGAGGAAGCCGGGGCCCGGAGTACCATAGCGGCTGCTGAAACATCCCCCACCGTGGGCCTTTCCCCTGGCCTGCAGGAAGCCGGGGCCCGGAGTACCGGAGCGGCTGCTGCAACATCCCCCACCGGGGCCTTTCCTCTGGCCTGGAGGAAGCCAGAGCCCGGAGTACTGGAGTGGCTGCTGCAACATCCCCCACCGGGGCCTTTCCCCTGGCCTGGAGGAAGCCAGAGCCCGGAGTACCGGAGTGGCTGCTGCAACATCCCCCACCGGGGCCTTTCCCCTGGCCTGGAGGAAGCCGGGGCCTGGAGTACCGGAGCGGCTGCTGCAACATCCCCCACCGGGGCATTATCCCTGGCCTGGAGGAAGCCAGGGCTCAGAGTACGGGAGTGACTGCTGCAACATCACCCACCGGGGCCTTTCCCTGGTCAATTTCCCGTCAATATTGCTGATTTGCCCTAGAGCCTCGAGCGACTATGGGATATCATCAAACATGTGCGCTGGATACCGCATGATGCCGGCGCCTGGAACATTGCTCTGCGCATGCATCTAGAGGTTGTAGTGCTCCTGCTAGTTTCCTTTCACACAATTGCCATTGCCCTTAATGCAGTGTGCATGCGTGTGCCCCTCACAGACACAATTGTCCATATTTACTAAAACCAGTGCAGTGTGCAAGAAAAGGGAGGGAGAGGCTGAGGGAAAGGTTTCTCCCTGGGGCAACCCCTGAGGTATTCCTACTGATGGGGGATGGGGAGCCCGTGATGGTGAACAGCCTGATCCAGGGATCACATGGAGGCAGGTTGGTGCAAATTAACTTACAGTTCTTTATTGGAACAGCAGGCAATGGCCTTGAACATCAGCAGAACTTCAGCTGGCAGGAGAGAGCTGGTCGGAGTGCAGGTCTGCAGGAAGATGTGCTCACAGCATAGTTAGTAGCTTCAGGCTGGGCTAATAGAGATAAATCTGGCTCCAGATGGTGGACCTCTGCTCTGGGCTTTAGTTTCCTGACTGCCCGTGGTGTCAGGCAGCTGTTTCTGCAGCGCAGGCATGTGCTGCACTCTCCTCTGAGTCTGGACTTGTCAGACCATGTGCTCCCACCCACAAGGGCTTTTATAAACTCCCCTTTATGAGTTGGCGGCACTTGTCCAACCAGCTCGCTCTTTCCTTATAGTAAGTACAGAGCACACTATTGGATAGACCAATTTATCTTTTAACTCCTGCTTGTTAGTGCACAAATTTATTTATTCCCAAAATGTAATCAGGGACAACAGGCAGGAGAGTGACCCCCAGGGCCTGGAAAACCAGACAATGGCTTCCCCCCAAGACAATCAGAAACGCACAATAAGGGGTAGGAAACGTTCAGAGACAGAATATAGGAGCAGAATCGCGGGGAATAACACAGCAGGATAGACAGTGGGGTCAGCAATAGATGAATGGGGGGAGTCTGCCCCAGGGGTATCATTACCCGACCCTCGCGATAGGGGGCTTCTACAGCAGTAGTAAATCTGTGAATCCGGCCCGGACAATCATCCATCACATGGCGGCCATTGTCAGCCTTCGAGCCTCGCACCAGGTCCATCCTCTGGCCTTCAAAGGATTGTTTTCCCTCCAGTTTTTGAGGTGTTGCTGATTCCCTGCCGCCTCTTGTTACAGCAGGTAATGAGGTATTGTGGGTAGGCCTGTGTGTCATTAAAGATAACAAAGATCGCAGGACTCTGAAGATTATCCACTAAGCTGTCGTATCGCTGCGGGGCCTCTCCCATGCTATTCGGCAGAATAGGAGGAGTTCTCATATCTTCTTTACCAAGAGTGAAGTCTCCAATAAGGACCTGGGCAACCAAAATGTACTTCTTTCCATTACTGGATGGGGGTGAATACTTGTCCCTTGCAGAGATTGTAGCCTCCACAGCAAAATACACACCATGTCCATAAAGAGTGGCTGATGGAAGAGAGAAACCAGTCAGAAGATGATCCAGACCCTGTGGTCCAGGTATTACTCCACACATAGTATATGCTGGAGGGTGTAACAGAGTGGGGGACAAGGGCCAAACAACTCAAGAAGATAAAGATGGAAGAGTGGGAAACAATGGAGAAGATAAAGGAAGAAAAGTGGGAAACAATGGAGAAGATAAAGGAAGAAAGGTGGCAAACAATGGATGACAAGGGCAACAAAAATGAAGAAGAGTCCAACTCAAAGAAGAAGATGAAACAATGAAGAACAAGTAAGAAACAATAGGGAAGATAAAGGAGGAAAAGGCCGGCACAAACGAGGAAGCGGATGAAGGAGGATGAGGTAGAGGGTTACACAATGGAGAGGATAAAGGAGGACAAAACAATGTAGAGGCAGAAAAACAAGTTAAAAGATCATGAGGACTTGTGCAGGAGGCGAAGGACACATCAGAATGATTGGAGGACACCATGAGGTCCAGGTATTAATCCACAACGGGGGAGGGTGGAACATAGGGAGAGACTATGAAGAGTGAGGAGTGTACGAGGAGAAGATAAAGGAGGATGAGGGAGAGACTATGAAGAGTAAGGAGTGTACAAGGAGAAGATAAAGGAGGATGAGGGAGAGACTATGAAGAGTGAGGAATGTACGAGGAGAAGAAAAAGGAGGATGAGAGAGAGACTATGAAGAGTGAGGAGTGTACGAGGAGAAGATAAAGGAGGATGAGGGAGAGACTATGAAGAGTGAGGAGTGTACGAGGAGAAGATAAAGGAGTAAGAGGGAGAGACTATGAAGAGTGAGGAGTGTACGAAGAGAAGATAAAGGAGTAAGAGGGAGAGACTATGAAGAGTGAGGAGTGTACGAGGAGAAGATAAAGGAGGATGAGGGAGAGACTATGAAGAGTGAGGAGTGTACGAGGAGAAGATAAAGGAGTAAGAGGGAGAGACTATGAAGAGTGAGGAGTGTACGAGTAGAAGATAAAGGAGTAAGAGGGAGAGACTATGAGGAGTGAGGAGTGTACGATGATAAGATAAAGGAGTAAGAGGGAGAGACTATGAGGAGTGAGGAGTGTACGAGGAGAAGATAAAGGAGTAAGAGGGAGAGACTATGAAGAGTGAGGAGAGTACGAGGAGAAGATAAAGGAGTAAGAGGGAGAGACTATGAGGAGTGAGGAGTGTACGAGGAGAAGATAAAGGAGTGAGAGACTATGAAGAGTTAGGAGTGTACGAGGAGTGAGGAGTGTAGGAGGAGAAGATAAAGGAGTAAGAGGGAGAGACTATGAAGAGTGAGGAGAGTACGAGGAGAAGATAAAGGAGTGAGAGTGAGAGACTATGAAGAGTAAGGAGTGTACGAAGAGAAGATAACGGAGTGAGAGTGAGAGACTATGAAGAGTGAGGAGTGTACGAGGAGTGAGGAGTGTAGGAGGAGAAGATAAAGGAGTAAGAGGGAGAGAATATGAAGAGTGAGGAGTGTACGAAGAGAAGATAACGGAGTGAGAGTGAGAGACTATGAAGAGTGAGGAGTGTACGAGGAGTGAGGAGTGTAGGAGGAGAAGATAAAGGAGTAAGAGGGAGAGACTATGAAGAGTGAGGAGCGTACGAGGAGAAGATAAAGGAGTAAGAGGGAGAGACTATGAAGAGTGAGGAGTGTACGAGGAGTGAGGAGTGTAGGAGGAGAAGATAAAGGAGTAAGAGGGAGAGACTATGAAGAGTGAGGAGTGTACGAGGAGAAGATAAAGGAGTGAGAGACTATGAAGAGTTAGGAGTGTACGAGGAGTGAGGAGTGTAGGAGGAGAAGATAAAGGAGTAAGAGGGAGAGACTATGAAGAGTGAGGAGAGTACGAGGAGAAGATAAAGGAGTGAGAGTGAGAGACTATGAAGAGTGAGGAGTGTACGAAGAGAAGATAACGGAGTGAGAGTGAGAGACTATGAAGAGTGAGGAGTGTACGAGGAGTGAGGAGTGTAGGAGGAGAAGATAAAGGAGTAAGAGGGAGAGACTATGAAGAGTGAGGAGTGTACGAGGAGAAGATAAAGGAGGATGTGAGAAAGACAATGAAGAGTGAGGAGTGTACGAGGAGAAGATAAAGGAGTAAGAGGGAGAGACTATGAAGATTGAGGAGTGTACGAGGAGAAGATAAAGGAGGAAGAGGGAGAGACTATGAAGAGTGAGGAGTGTACGAGAAGAAGATAAAGGAGTAAGAGGGAGAGACTATGAAGATTGAGGAGTGTACGAGGAGAAGATAAAAGAGGAAGAGGGAGAGACTATGAAGAGTGAGGAGTGTACGAGGAGAAGATAAAGGAGTAAGAGGGAGAGGCTATGAAGAATGAGGAGTGTACGAGAAGAAGATAAAGGAGTAAGAGGGAGAGACTATGAAGAGTGAGGAGTGTACGAGGAGAAGATAAAGGAGGATGAGGGAGAGACTATGAAGAGTGAGGAGTGTACGAGGAGAAGATAAGGGAGTAAGAGGGAGAGACTATGAAGAGTGAGGAGTGTACGAGTAGAAGATAAAGGAGTAAGAGGGAGAGACTATGAGGAGTGAGGAGTGTACGATGATAAGATAAAGGAGTAAGAGGGAGAGACTATGAGGAGTGAGGAGTGTACGAGGAGAAGATAAAGGAGTAAGAGGGAGAGACTATGAAGAGTGAGGAGAGTACGAGGAGAAGATAAAGGAGTAAGAGGGAGAGACTATGAAGAGTGAGGAGAGTACGAGGAGAAGATAAAGGAGTAAGAGGGAGAGACTATGAGGAGTGAGGAGTGTAAGAGGAGAAGATAAAGGAGTGAGAGACTATGAAGAGTTAGGAGTGTACGAGGAGTGAGGAGTGTACGAGGAGAAGATAAAGGAGTAAGAGGGAGAGACTATGAAGAGTGAGGAGAGTACGAGGAGAAGATAAAGGAGTGAGAGTGAGAGACTATGAAGAGTAAGGAGTGTACGAAGAGAAGATAACGGAGTGAGAGTGAGAGACTATGAAGAGTGAGGAGTGTACGAGGAGTGAGGAGTGTAGGAGGAGAAGATAAAGGAGTAAGAGGGAGAGACTATGAAGATTGAGGAGTGTACGAGGAGAAGATAAAGGAGGAAGAGGGAGAGACTATGAAGAGTGAGGAGTGTACGAGAAGAAGATAAAGGAGTAAGAGGGAGAGACTATGAAGATTGAGGAGTGTACGAGGAGAAGATAAAAGAGGAAGAGGGAGAGACTATGAAGAGTGAGGAGTGTACGAGGAGAAGATAAAGGAGTAAGAGGGAGAGGCTATGAAGAATGAGGAGTGTACGAGAAGAAGATAAAGGAGTAAGAGGGAGAGACTATGAAGAGTGAGGAGTGTACGAGGAGAAGATAAAGGAGGATGAGGGAGAGACTATGAAGAGTGAGGAGTGTACGAGGAGAAGATAAAGGAGTAAGAGGGAGAGACTATGAAGAGTGAGGAGTGTACGAGTAGAAGATAAAGGAGTAAGAGGGAGAGACTATGAGGAGTGAGGAGTGTACGATGATAAGATAAAGGAGTAAGAGGGAGAGACTATGAGGAGTGAGGAGTGTACGAGGAGAAGATAAAGGAGTAAGAGGGAGAGACTATGAAGAGTGAGGAGAGTACGAGGAGAAGATAAAGGAGTAAGAGGGAGAGACTATGAGGAGTGAGGAGTGTACGAGGAGAAGATAAAGGAGTGAGAGACTATGAAGAGTTAGGAGTGTACGAGGAGTGAGGAGTGTACGAGGAGAAGATAAAGGAGTAGGAGGGAGAGACTATGAAGAGTGAGGAGTGTACGAAGAGAAGATAACGGAGTGAGAGTGAGAGACTATGAAGAGTGAGGAGTGTACGAGGAGTGAGGAGTGTAGGAGGAGAAGATAAAGGAGTAAGAGGGAGAGAATATGAAGAGTGAGGAGTGTACGAAGAGAAGATAACGGAGTGAGAGTGAGAGACTATGAAGAGTGAGGAGTGTACGAGGAGTGAGGAGTGTAGGAGGAGAAGATAAAGGAGTAAGAGGGAGAGACTATGAAGAGTGAGGAGCGTACGAGGAGAAGATAAAGGAGTAAGAGGGAGAGACTATGAAGAGTGAGGAGTGTACGAGGAGTGAGGAGTGTAGGAGGAGAAGATAAAGGAGTAAGAGGGAGAGACTATGAAGAGTGAGGAGTGTACGAGGAGAAGATAAAGGAGTAAGAGGGAGAGACTATGAAGAATGAGAAGTGTACGAAGAGAAGATAAAGGAGTAAGAGGGAGAGACTATGAAGAGTGAGGAGTGTACGAGGAGAAGATAAAGGAGTGAGAGACTATGAAGAGTTAGGAGTGTACGAGGAGTGAGGAGTGTAGGAGGAGAAGATAAAGGAGTAAGAGGGAGAGACTATGAAGAGTGAGGAGAGTACGAGGAGAAGATAAAGGAGTGAGAGTGAGAGACTATGAAGAGTGAGGAGTGTACGAAGAGAAGATAACGGAGTGAGAGTGAGAGACTATGAAGAGTGAGGAGTGTACGAGGAGTGAGGAGTGTAGGAGGAGAAGATAAAGGAGTAAGAGGGAGAGACTATGAAGAGTGAGGAGTGTACGAGGAGAAGATAAAGGAGGATGTGAGAAAGACTATGAAGAGTGAGGAGTGTACGAGGAGAAGATAAAGGAGTAAGAGGGAGAGACTATGAAGATTGAGGAGTGTACGAGGAGAAGATAAAGGAGGAAGAGGGAGAGACTATGAAGAGTGAGGAGTGTACGAGAAGAAGATAAAGGAGTAAGAGGGAGAGGCTATGAAGATTGAGGAGTGTACGAGGAGAAGATAAAAGAGGAAGAGGGAGAGACTATGAAGAGTGAGGAGTGTACGAGGAGAAGATAAAGGAGTAAGAGGGAGAGGCTATGAAGAATGAGGAGTGTACGAGAAGAAGATAAAGGAGTAAGAGGGAGAGACTATGAAGAGTGAGGAGTGTACGAGGAGAAGATAAAGGAGTAAGAGGGAGAGGCTATGAAGAATGAGGAGTGTACGAGAAGAAGATAAAGGAGTAAGAGGGAGAGACTATGAAGAGTGAGGAGTGTACGTGGAGAAGATAAAGGAGTAAGAGGGAGAGACTATGAAGAGTGAGGAGTGTACGAGGAGAAGATAAAGGAGTGAGAGTGAGAGACTATGAAGAGTAAGGAGTGTACGAGGAGAAGATAAAGGAGTGAGAGTGAGAGACTATGAAGAGTGAGGAGTGTACGAAGAGAAGATAAAGGAGTAAGAGGGAGAGACTATGAAGAGTGAGGAGTGTACGAGGAGAAGATAAAGGAGTAAGAGGGAGAGGCTATGAAGAATGAGGAGTGTACGAGAAGAAGATAAAGGAGTAAGAGGGAGAGACTATGAAGAGTGAGGAGTGTACGTGGAGAAGATAAAGGAGTAAGAGGGAGAGACTATGAAGAGTGAGGAGTGTACGAGGAGAAGATAAAGGAGTGAGAGTGAGAGACTATGAAGAGTAAGGAGTGTACGAGGAGAAGATAAAGGAGTGAGAGTGAGAGACTATGAAGAGTGAGGAGTGTACGAAGAGAAGATAAAGGAGTAAGAGGGAGAGACTATGAAGAGTGAGGAGTGTACGAGGAGAAGATAAAGGAGTAAGAGGGAGAGACTATGAAGAGTGAGGAGTGTACGAGGAGAAGATAAAGGAGTGAGAGACTATGAAGAGTTAGGAGTGTACGAGGAGTGAGGAGTGTAGGAGGAGAAGATAAAGGAGTGAGAGACTATGAAGAGTTAGGAGTGTACGAGGAGTGAGGAGTGTACGAGAAGAAGATAAAGGAGTAAGAGGGAGAGACTATGAAGAGTGAGGAGTGTACGAGGAGAAGATAAAGGAGTAAGAGGGAGAGGCTATGAAGAATGAGGAGTGTACGAGAAGAAGATAAAGGAGTAAGAGGGAGAGACTATGAAGAGTGAGGAGTGTACGTGGAGAAGATAAAGGAGTAAGAGGGAGAGACTATGAAGAGTGAGGAGTGTACGAGGAGAAGATAAAGGAGTGAGAGTGAGAGACTATGAAGAGTAAGGAGTGTACGAGGAGAAGATAAAGGAGTGAGAGTGAGAGACTATGAAGAGTGAGGAGTGTACGAAGAGAAGATAAAGGAGTAAGAGGGAGAGACTATGAAGAGTGAGGAGTGTACGAGGAGAAGATAAAGGAGTAAGAGGGAGAGGCTATGAAGAATGAGGAGTGTACGAGAAGAAGATAAAGGAGTAAGAGGGAGAGACTATGAAGAGTGAGGAGTGTACGTGGAGAAGATAAAGGAGTAAGAGGGAGAGACTATGAAGAGTGAGGAGTGTACGAGGAGAAGATAAAGGAGTGAGAGTGAGAGACTATGAAGAGTAAGGAGTGTACGAGGAGAAGATAAAGGAGTGAGAGTGAGAGACTATGAAGAGTGAGGAGTGTACGAAGAGAAGATAAAGGAGTAAGAGGGAGAGACTATGAAGAGTGAGGAGTGTACGAGGAGAAGATAAAGGAGTAAGAGGGAGAGACTATGAAGAGTGAGGAGTGTACGAGGAGAAGATAAAGGAGTGAGAGACTATGAAGAGTTAGGAGTGTACGAGGAGTGAGGAGTGTAGGAGGAGAAGATAAAGGAGTAAGAGGGAGAGACTATGAAGAGTGAGGAGAGTACGAGGAGAAGATAAAGGAGTGAGAGTGAGAGACTATGAAGAGTGAGGAGTGTACGAAGAGAAGATAACGGAGTGAGAGTGAGAGACTATGAAGAGTGAGGAGTGTACGAGGAGTGAGGAGTGTAGGAGGAGAAGATAAAGGAGTAAGAGGGAGAGAATATGAAGAGTGAGGAGTGTACGAAGAGAAGATAACGGAGTGAGAGTGAGAGACTGAAGAGTGAGGAGTGTACGAGGAGAAGATAAAGGAGTAAGAGGGAGAGACTATGAAGAGTGAGGAGTGTACGAGGAGAAGATAAAGGAGTGAGAGACTATGAAGAGTTAGGAGTGTACGAGGAGTGAGGAGTGTAGGAGGAGAAGATAAAGGAGTAAGAGGGAGAGACTATGAAGAGTGAGGAGAGTACGAGGAGAAGATAAAGGAGTGAGAGTGAGAGACTATGAAGAGTGAGGAGTGTACGAAGAGAAGATAACGGAGTGAGAATGAGAGACTATGAAGAGTGAGGAGTGTACGAGGAGTGAGGAGTGTAGGAGGAGAAGATAAAGGAGTAAGAGGGAGAGAATATGAAGAGTGAGGAGTGTACGAAGAGAAGATAACGGAGTGAGAGTGAGAGACTATGAAGAGTGAGGAGTGTACGAGGAGAAGATAAAGGAGTAAGAGGGAGAGACTATGAAGAGTGAGGAGCGTAAGAGGAGAATATAAAGGAGTAAGAGGGAGAGACTATGAAGAGTGAGGAGTGTACGAGGAGTGAGGAGTGTAGGAGGAGAAGATAAAGGAGTAAGAGGGAGAGACTATGAAGAGTGAGGAGTGTACGAAGAGAAGATAAAGGAGGATGAGAGAGAGACTATGAAGAATGAGGAGTGTACGAGGAGAAGATAAAGGAGTAAGAGGGAGAGACTATGAAGTGTGAGGAGTGTACGAAGAGAAGATAAAGGAGGATGAGAGAGAGACTATGAAGAATGAGGAGTGTACGAGGAGAAGATAAAGGAGTAAGAGGGAGAGACTATGAAGAGTGAGGAGTGTACGAGGAGAAGGTAAAGGAGTAAGAGGGAGAGACTATGAAGAGTGAGGAGTGTACAAGGAGTGAGGAGTGTAGGAGGAGAAGATAAAGGAGTAAGAGGGAGAGACTATGAAGAGTGAGGAGTGTACGAGGAGAAGATAAAGGAGTAAGAGTGAGAGACTATGAAGAGTGAGGAGTGTACGAGGAGAAGATAAAGGAGTAAGAGTGAGAGACTATGAAGAGTGAGGAGTGTACGAGGAGAAGATAAAGGAGTAAGAGGGAGAGACTATGAAGAGTGAGGAGTGTACGAGGAGAAGATAAAGGAGAAAGAGGGAGAGACTATGAGGAGTGAGGAGTGTACGAGGATAAGATAAAGGAGTAAGAGGGAGAGACTATGAGGAGTGAGGAGTGTACGAGGAGAAGATAAAGGAGTAAGAGGGAGAGACTATGAGGAGTGAGGAGTGTACGAGGAGAAGATAAAGGAGTAAGAGGGAGAGACTATGAAGAGTGAGGAGTGTACGAGGAGAAGATAAAGGAGTGAGAGTGAGAGAACATGAAGAGTGAGGAGTGTACGAGGAGAAGATAAAGGAGGATGAGGGAGAGACTATGAAGAGTGAGGAGTGTACAAGGAGAAGATAAAGGAGGATGAGGGAGAGACTATGAAGAGTGAGGAGTGTACGAGAAGAAGATAAAGGAGTAAGAGGGAGAGACTATGAAGAGTGAGGAGTGCACGAGGAGAAGATAAAGGAGTAAGAGGGAGTGACTATGAAGAGTGAGGAGTGCACGAGGAGAAGATAAAGGAGTAAGAGGGAGAGACTATGAAGAGTGAGGAGTGTACGAGGAGAAGATAAAGGAGGATGAGGGAGAGACTATGAAGAGTGAGGAGTGTACAAGGAGAAGATAAAGGAGGAAGAGGGAGAGAATATGAAGAGTGAGGAGTGTACGAAGAGAAGATAACGGAGTGAGAGTGAGAGACTATGAAGAGTGAGGAGTGTACAAGGAGTGAGGAGTGTAGGAGGAGAAGATAAAGGAGTAAGAGGGAGAGACTATGAAGAGTGAGGAGTGTACGAGGAGAAGATAAAGGAGGATGAGGGAGAGACTATGAAGAGTGAGGAGTGTACGAGGAGAAGATAAAGGAGTGAGAGTGAGAGACTATGAAGAGTGAGGAGAGTACGAGGAGAAGATAAAGGAGGATGAGGGAGAGACTATGAAGAATGAGGAGTGTACGAGGAGAAGATAAAGGAGTGAGAGTGAGAGACTATGAGGAGTGAGGAGTGTACGAGGATAAGATAAAGGAGTAAGAGGGAGAGACTATGAGGAGTGAGGAGTGTACGAGGAGAAGATAAAGGAGTGAGAGTGAGAGACTATGAAGAGTGAGGATTGTACGAGGAGAAGATAAAGGAGTAAGAGGGAGAGACTATGAAGAGTGAGGAGTGTACGAAGAGAAGATAAAGGAGTAAGAGGGAGAGACTATGAAGAGTGAGGAGTGTACGAGGAGAAGATAAAGGAGTAAGAGGGAGAGACTATGAAGAGTGAGGAGTGTACGAGGAGAAGATAAAGGAGTAAGAGGGAGAGATTATGAAGAGTGAGGAGTGTACGAGGAGAAGATAAAGGAGTAAGAGGGAGTGACTATGAAGAGTGAGGAGTGTACGAGGAGAAGATAAAGGAGTAAGAGGGAGAGACTATGAAGAGTGAGGAGTGTACGAGGAGAAGATAAAGGAGTAAGAGGGAGAGACTATGAAGAGTGAGGAGTGTACGAGGAGAAGATAAAGCAGGAAGAGGGAGAGACTATGAAGAGTGAGGAGTGTACGAGGAGAAGATAAAGGAGTAAGAGGGAGAGACTATGAAGAGTGAGGAGTGTACGAGGAGAAGATAAAGGAGTGAGAGTGAGAGAACATGAAGAGTGAGGAGTGTACGAGGAGAAGATAAAGGAGGATGAGGGAGAGACTATGAAGAGTGAGGAGTGTACGAGGAGAAGATAAAGGAGGATGAGGGAGAGAATATGAAGAGTGAGGAGTGTACGAGGAGAAGATAAAGGAGGATGAGGGAGAGACTATGAGGAGTGAGGAGTGTAGGAGGAGAAGATAAAGGAGTAAGAGGGAGCGTCTATGAAGAGTGAGGAGTGTACGAGGAGAAGATAAAGGAGTGAGAGTGAGAGACTATGAAGAGTGAGGCGTGTACGAGGAGAAGATAACGGAGTAAGAGGGAGAGACTATGAGGAGTGAGGAGTGTACGACGATAAGATAAAGGAGTAAGAGGGAGAGACTATGAGGAGTGAGGAGTGTACGAGGAGAAGATAAAGGAGTAAGAGGGAGAGACTATGAAGAGTGAGGAGTGTACGAGGAGAAGATAAAGAAGGATGAGGGAGAGACTATGAAGAGTGAGGAGTGTACGAGGAGAAGATAAAGGAGTGAGAGTGAGAGAATATGAAGAGTGAGGAGTGTACGAGGACAAGATAAAGGAGTGAGAGTGAGAGAATATGAAGAGTGAGGAGTGTACGAGGAGAAGATAATGGAGTAAGAGGGAGTGACTATGAAGAGTGAGGAGTGTACGAGGAGAAGATAAAGGAGTAAGAGTGAGAGAATATGAAGAGTGAGGAGTGTACGAGGACAAGATAAAGGAGTAAGAGGGAGAGACTATGAAGAGTGAGGAGTGTACGAGGAGAAGATAAAGGAGTAAGAGTGAGAGAATATGAAGAGTGAGGAGTGTACGAGGACAAGATAAAGGAGTAAGAGGGAGCGTCTATGAAGAGTGAGGAGTGTACGAGGAGAAGATAAAGGAGGATGAGGGAGAGACTATGAAGAGTGAGGAGTGTACGAGGAGAAGATAAAGGAGTAAGAGGGAGAGACTATGAAGAGTGAGGAGTGTACGAGGAGAAGATAATGGAGTAAGAGGGAGCGTCTATGAAGAGTGAGGAGTGTACGAGGAGAAGATAAAGGAGGATGAGGGAGAGACTATGAAGAGTGAGGAGTGTACGAGGAGAAGATAAAGGAGTGAGAGTGAGAGACTATGAAGAGTGAGGCGTGTACGAGGAGAAGATAAAGGAGTAAGAGGGAGAGACTATGAGGAGTGAGGAGTGTACGATGATAAGATAAAGGAGTAAGAGGGAGAGACTATGAGGAGTGAGGAGTGTACGAGGAGAAGATAAAGGAGTAAGAGGGAGAGACTATGAAGAGTGAGGAGTGTACGAGGAGAAGATAAAGAAGGATGAGGGAGAGACTATGAAGAGTGAGGAGTGTACGAGGAGAAGATAAAGAAGGATGAGGGAGAGACTATGAAGAGTGAGGAGTGTACGAGGAGAAGATAAAGGAGTGAGAGTGAGAGACTATGAAGAGTGAGGAGTGTACGAGGAGAAGATAAAGGAGTGAGAGTGAGAGAATATGAAGAGTGAGGAGTGTACAAGGACAAGATAAAGGAGTGAGAGTGAGAGAATATGAAGAGTGAGGAGTGTACGAGGAGAAGATAAAGGAGTAAGAGGGAGTGACTATGAAGATTGAGGAGTGTACGAGGAGAAGATAAAGGAGTAAGAGTGAGAGAATATGAAGAGTGAGGAGTGTACGAGGACAAGATAAAGGAGTAAGAGGGAGAGACTATGAAGAGTGAGGAGTGTACGAGGAGAAGATAAAGGAGTAAGAGTGAGAGAATATGAAGAGTGAGGAGTGTACGAGGACAAGATAAAGGAGTAAGAGGGAGCGTCTATGAAGAGTGAGGAGTGTACGAGGAGAAGATAAAGGAGGATGAGGGAGAGACTATGAAGAGTAAGGAGTGTACGAGGAGAAGATAAAGGAGGATGAGGGAGAGACTATGAAGAGTGAGGAGTGTACGAGGAGAAGATAAAGGAGTAAGAGGGAGAGACTATGAAGAGTGAGGAGTGTACGAGGAGAAGATAAAGGAGTAAGAGGGAGCGTCTATGAAGAGTGAGGAGTGTACGAGGAGAAGATAAAGGAGGATGAGGGAGAGACTATGAAGAGTGAGGAGTGTACGAGTAGAAGATAAAGGAGTGAGAGTGAGAGACTATGAAGAGTGAGGCGTGTACGAGGAGAAGATAAAGGAGTAAGAGGGAGAGACTATGAGGAGTGAGGAGTGTACGATGATAAGATAAAGGAGTAAGAGGGAGAGACTATGAGGAGTGAGGAGTGTACGAGGAGAAGATAAAGGAGTAAGAGGGAGAGACTATGAAGAGTGAGGAGTGTACGAGGAGAAGATAAAGAAGGATGAGGGAGAGACTATGAAGAGTGAGGAGTGTACGAGGAGAAGATAAAGGAGTGAGAGTGAGAGAATATGAGGAGGAGTGTAGGAGGAGAAGATAAAGGAGTAAGAGGGAGAGACTATGAAGAGTGAGGAGTGTACGAGGAGAAGATAAAGGAGTAAGAGGGAGTGACTATGAAGAGTGAGGAGTGTACGAGAAGAAGATAAAGGAGTAAGAGGGAGAGACTATGAAGAGTGAGGAGAGTACGAGGAGAAGATAAAGGAGTAAGAGGGAGAGACTATGAAGTGTGAGGAGTGTACGAGGAGAAGATAAAGGAGTGAGAGTGAGAGAACATGAAGAGTGAGGAGTGTACGAGGAGAAGATAAAGGAGTAAGAGGGAGAGACTATGAAGAGTGAGGATTGTACGAGGAGAAGATAAAGGAGGATGAGGGAGAGACTAAGAAGAGTGAGAAGTGTACAAGGAGAAGATAAAGGAGGATGAGGGAGAGAATATGAAGAGTGAGGAGTGTACAAGGAGTGAGGAGTGTAGGAGGAGAAGATAAAGGAGTAAGAGGGAGAGACTATGAAGAGTGAGGAGTGTACAAGGAGTGAGGAGTGTAGGAGGAGAAGATAAAGGAGTAAGAGGGAGAGACTATGAAGAGTGAGGAGTGTACGAGGAGAAGATAAAGGAGTGAGAGTGAGAGACTATGAAGAGTGAGGAGTGTACAAGGAGTGAAGAGTGTAGGAGGAGATGATAAAGGAGTAAGAGGGAGAGACTATGAAGAGTGAGGAGTGTACGAGGAGAAGATAAAGGAGTAAGAGGGAGAGACTATGAAGAGTGAGGAGTGTACGAGGAGAAGATAAAGGAGTAAGAGGGAGAGACTATGAAGAGTGAGGAGTGTACAAGGAGAAGATAAAGGAGGATGAGGCAGAGACTATGAAGAGTGAGGAGAGTACGAGGAGAAGATAAAGGAGGATGAGGGAGAGACTATGAAGAGTGAGGAGAGTACGAGGAGAAGATAAAGGAGTAAGAGGGAGAGACTATGAAGAGTGAGGAGTGTACGAGGAGAAGATAAAGGAGTAAGAGGGAGAGACTATGAAGAATGAGAAGTGTACGAAGAGAAGATAAAGGAGTAAGAGGGAGAGACTATGAAGAGTGAGGAGTGTACGAGGAGAAGATAAAGGAGTGAGAGACTATGAAGAGTTAGGAGTGTACGAGGAGTGAGGAGTGTAGGAGGAGAAGATAAAGGAGTAAGAGGGAGAGACTATGAAGAGTGAGGAGTGTACGAGGAGAAGATAAAGGAGTGAGAGACTATGAAGAGTTAGGAGTGTACGAGGAGTGAGGAGTGTAGGAGGAGAAGATAAAGGAGTAAGAGGGAGAGACTATGAAGAGTGAGGAGAGTACCACGAGAAGATAAAGGAGTGAGAGTGAGAGACTATGAAGAGTGAGGAGAGTACGAGGAGAAGATAAAGGAGTAAGAGGGAGAGACTATGAAGAGTGAGGAGTGTACGAGGAGAAGATAAAGGAGTAAGAGGGAGAGACTATGAAGAATGAGAAGTGTACGAAGAGAAGATAAAGGAGTAAGAGGGAGAGACTATGAAGAGTGAGGAGTGTACGAGGAGAAGATAAAGGAGTGAGAGACTATGAAGAGTTAGGAGTGTACGAGGAGTGAGGAGTGTAGGAGGAGAAGATAAAGGAGTAAGAGGGAGAGACTATGAAGAGTGAGGAGTGTACGAGGAGAAGATAAAGGAGTGAGAGACTATGAAGAGTTAGGAGTGTACGAGGAGTGAGGAGTGTAGGAGGAGAAGATAAAGGAGTAAGAGGGAGAGACTATGAAGAGTGAGGAGAGTACCACGAGAAGATAAAGGAGTGAGAGTGAGAGACTATGAAGAGTGAGGAGTGTACGAAGAGAAGATAACGGAGTGAGAGTGAGAGACTATGAAGAGTGAGGAGTGTACGAGGAGTGAGGAGTGTAGGAGGAGAAGATAAAGGAGTAAGAGGGAGAGACTATGAAGAGTGAGGAGTGTACGAGGAGAAGATAAAGGAGGATGTGGGAAAGACTATGAAGAGTGAGGAGTGTACGAGGAGAAGATAAAGGTGTAAGAGGGAGAGACTATGAAGATTGAGGAGTGTACGAGCAGAAGATAAAGGAGGAAGAGGGAGAGACTATGAAGAGTGAGGAGTGTACGAGAAGAAGATAAAGGAGTAAGAGGGAGAGACTATGAAGATTGAGGAGTGTACGAGGAGAAGATAAAAGAGGAAGAGGGAGAGACTATGAAGAGTGAGTGTACGAGGAGAAGATAAAGGAGTAAGAGGGAGAGGCTATGAAGAATGAGGAGTGTACGAGAAGAAGATAAAGGAGTAAGAGGGAGAGACTATGAAGAGTGAGGAGTGTACGAGGAGAAGATAAAGGAGTAAGAGGGAGAGGCTATGAAGAATGAGGAGTGTACGAGAAGAAGATCAAGGAGTAAGAGGGAGAGACTATGAAGAGTGAGGAGTGTACGTGGAGAAGATAAAGGAGTAAGAGGGAGAGACTATGAAGAGTGAGGAGTGTACGAGGAGAAGATAAAGGAGTGAGAGTGAGAGACTATGAAGAGTAAGGAGTGTACGAGGAGAAGATAAAGGAGTGAGAGTGAGAGACTATGAAGAGTGAGGAGTGTACGAAGAGAAGATAAAGGAGTAAGAGGGAGAGACTATGAAGAGTGAGGAGTGTACGAGGAGAAGATAAAGGAGTAAGAGGGAGAGACTATGAAGAGTGAGGAGTGTACGAGGAGAAGATAAAGGAGTGAGAGACTATGAAGAGTTAGGAGTGTACGAGGAGTGAGGAGTGTAGGAGGAGAAGATAAAGGAGTAAGAGGGAGAGACTATGAAGAGTGAGGAGAGTACGAGGAGAAGATAAAGGAGTGAGAGTGAGAGACTATGAAGAGTGAGGAGTGTACGAAGAGAAGATAACGGAGTGAGAGTGAGAGACTATGAAGAGTGAGGAGTGTACGAGGAGTGAGGACTGTAGGAGGAGAAGATAAAGGAGTAAGAGGGAGAGAATATGAAGAGTGAGGAGTGTACGAAGAGAAGATAACGGAGTGAGAGTGAGAGACTATGAAGAGTGAGGAGTGTACGAGGAGAAGATAAAGGAGTAAGAGGGAGAGACTATGAAGAGTGAGGAGCGTACGAGGAGAAGATAAAGGAGTAAGAGGGAGAGACTATGAAGAGTGAGGAGTGTACGAGGAGTGAGGAGTGTAGGAGGAGAAGATAAAGGAGTAAGAGGGAGAGACTATGAAGAGTGAGGAGTGTACGAAGAGAAGATAAAGGAGGATGAGAGAGAGACTATGAAGAATGAGGAGTGTACGAGGAGAAGATAAAGGAGTAAGAGGGAGAGACTATGAAGAGTGAGGAGTGTACGAAGAGAAGATAAAGGAGGATGAGAGAGAGACTATGAAGAATGAGGAGTGTACGAGGAGAAGATAAAGGAGTAAGAGGGAGAGACTATGAAGAGTGAGGAGTGTACGAGGAGAAGGTAAAGGAGTAAGAGGGAGAGACTATGAAGAGTGAGGAGTGTACGAGGAGAAGATAAAGGAGTAAGAGTGAGAGACTATGAAGAGTGAGGAGTGTACGAGGAGAAGATAAAGGAGTAAGAGGGAGAGAATATGAAGAGTGAGGAGTGTACGAGGAGAAGATAAAGGAGGAAGAGGGAGAGACTATGAAGAGTGAGGAGTGTACGAGGAGAAGATAAAGGAGTAAGAGGGAGAGACTATGAGGAGTGAGGAGTGTACGAGGATAAGATAAAGGAGTAAGAGGGAGAGACTATGAGGAGTGAGGAGTGTACGAGGAGAAGATAAAGGAGTAAGAGGGAGAGACTATGAGGAGTGAGGAGTGTACGAGGAGAAGATAAAGGAGTAAGAGGGAGAGACTATGAAGAGTGAGGAGTGTACGAGGAGAAGATAAAGGAGTGAGAGTGAGAGAACATGAAGAGTGAGGAGTGTACGAGGAGAAGATAAAGGAGGATGAGGGAGAGACTATGAAGAGTGAGGAGTGTACGAGGAGAAGACAAAGGAGTAAGAGGGAGAGACTATGAAGAGTGAGGAGTGCACGAGGAGAAGATAAAGGAGTAAGAGGGAGTGACTATGAAGAGTGAGGGGTGCACGAGGAGAAGATAAAGGAGTAAGAGGGAGAGACTATGAAGAGTGAGGAGTGTATGAGGAGAAGATAAAGGAGGATGAGGGAGAGACTATGAAGAGTGAGGAGTGTACAAGGAGAAGATAAAGGAGGAAGAGGGAGAGAATATGAAGAGTGAGGAGTGTACAAGGAGTGAGGAGTGTAGGAGGAGAAGATAAAGGAGGATGAGGGAGAGACTATGAAGAGTGAGGCGTGTACGAGGAGAAGATAAAGGAGTGAGAGTGAGAGACTATGAGGAGTGAGGAGTGTACGAGGAGAAGATAAAGGAGTAAGAGGGAGAGACTATGAGGAGTGAGGAGTGTACGAGGATAAGATAAAGGAGTAAGAGGGAGAGACTATGAGGAGTGAGGAGTGTACGAAGAGAAGATAAAGGAGTGAGAGTGAGAGACTATGAAGAGTGAGGAGTGTACGAGGAGAAGATAAAGGAGTAAGAGGGAGAGACTATGAAGAGTGAGGAGTGTACGAAGAGAAGATAAAGGAGTAAGAGGGAGAGACTATGAAGAGTGAGGAGTGTACGAGGAGAAGATAAAGGAGTAAGAGGGAGAGACTATGAAGAGTGAGGAGTGTACGAGGAGAATATAAAGGAGTAAGAGGGAGAGACTATGAAGAGTGAGGAGTGTACGAGGAGAAGATAAAGGAGTAAGAGGGAGAGACTATGAAGAGTGAGGAGTGTACGAGGAGAAGATAAAGCAGGAAGAGGGAGAGACTATGAAGAGTGAGGAGTGTACGAGGAGAAGATAAAGGAGTAAGAGGGAGAGACTATGAAGAGTGAGGAGTGTACGAGGAGAAGATAAAGGAGTGAGAGAACATGAAGAGTGAGGAGTGTACGAGGAGAAGATAAAGGAGGATGAGGGAGAGACTATGAAGAGTGAGGAGTGTACGAGGAGAAGATAAAGGAGGATGAGGGAGAGACTATGAGGAGTGAGGAGTGTAGGAGGAGAAGATAATGGAGTAAGAGGGAGCGTCTATGAAGAGTGAGGAGTGTACGAGGAGAAGATAAAGGAGTGAGAGTGAGAGACTATGAAGAGTGAGGCGTGTACGAGGAGAAGATAAAGGAGTAAGAGGGAGAGACTATGAGGAGTGAGGAGTGTACGACGATAAGATAAAGGAGTAAGAGGGAGAGACTATGAGGAGTGAGCAGTGTACGAGGAGAAGATAAAGGAGTAAGAGGGAGAGACTATGAAGAGTGAGGAGTGTACGAGGAGAAGATAAAGAAGGATGAGGGAGAGACTATGAAGAGTGAGGAGTGTACGAGGAGAAGATAAAGGAGTGAGAGTGAGAGAATATGAAGAGTGAGGAGTGTACGAGGACAAGATAAAGGAGTGAGAGTGAGAGAATATGAAGAGTGAGGAGTGTACGAGGAGAAGATAAAGGAGTAAGAGTGAGAGAATATGAAGAGTGAGGAGTGTACGAGGACAAGATAAAGGAGTAAGAGGGAGCGTCTATGAAGAGTGAGGAGTGTACGAGGAGAAGATAAAGGAGGATGAGGGAGAGACTATGAAGAGTGAGGAGTGTACGAGGAGAAGATAAAGGAGTAAGAGGGAGAGACTATGAAGAGTGAGGAGTGTATGAGGAGAAGATAAAGGAGTAAGAGGGAGCGTCTATGAAGAGTGAGGAGTGTACGAGGAGAAGATAAAGGAGGATGAGGGAGAGACTATGAAGAGTGAGGAGTGTACGAGGAGAAGATAAAGGAGTGAGAGTGAGAGACTATGAAGAGTAAGGCGTGTACGAGGAGAAGATAAAGGAGTAAGAGGGAGAGACTATGAGGAGTGAGGAGTGTACGACGATAAGATAAAGGAGTAAGAGGGAGAGACTATGAGGAGTGAGGAGTGTACGAGGAGAAGATAAAGGAGTAAGAGGGAGAGACTATGAAGAGTGAGGAGTGTACGAGGAGAAGATAAAGAAGGATGAGGGAGAGACTATGAAGAGTGAGGAGTGTACGAGGAGAAGATAAAGGAGTGAGAGTGAGAGAATATGAGGAGTGAGGAGTGTAGGAGGAGAAGATAAAGGAGTAAGAGGGAGAGACTATGAAGAGTGAGGAGTGTACGAGAAGAAGATAAAGGAGTAAGAGGGAGAGACTATGAAGAGTGAGGAGAGTACGAGGAGAAGATAAAGGAGTAAGAGGGAGAGACTATGAAGAGTGAGGAGTGTACGAGGAGAAGATAAAGGAGTGAGAGTGAGAGAACATGAAGAGTGAGGAGTGTACGAGGAGAAGATAAAGGAGTAAGAGGGAGAGACTATGAAGAGTGAGGATTGTACGAGGAGAAGATAAAGGAGGATGAGGGAGAGACTATGAAGAGTGAGGAGTGTACAAGGAGAAGATAAAGGAGGATGAGGGAGAGAATATGAAGAGTGAGGAGTGTACAAGGAGTGAGGAGTGTAGGAGGAGAAGATAAAGGAGTAAGAGGGAGAGACTATGAAGAGTGAGGAGTGTACAAGGAGTGAGGAGTGTAGGAGGAGAAGATAAAGGAGTAAGAGGGAGAGACTATGAAGAGTGAGGAGTGTACGAGGAGAAGATAAAGGAGTGAGAGTGAGAGACTATGAAGAGTGAGGAGTGTACGAGGAGTGAAGAGTGTAGGAGGAGATGATAAAGGAGTAAGAGGGAGAGACTATGAGGAGTGAGGAGTGTACGAGGAGAAGATAAAGGAGTAAGAGGGAGAGACTATGAAGAGTGAGGAGTGTACGAGGAGAAGATAAAGAAGGATGAGGGAGAGACTATGAAGAGTGAGGAGTGTACGAGGAGAAGATAAAGGAGTGAGAGTGAGAGAATATGAGGAGTGAGGAGTGTAGGAGGAGAAGATAAAGGAGTAAGAGGGAGAGACTATGAAGAGTGAGGAGTGTACGAGGAGAAGATAAAGGAGTAAGAGGGAGTGACTATGAAGAGTGAGGAGTGTACGAGAAGAAGATAAAGGAGTAAGAGGGAGAGACTATGAAGAGTGAGGAGAGTACGAGGAGAAGATAAAGGAGTAAGAGGGAGAGACTATGAAGAGTGAGGAGTGTACGAGGAGAAGATAAAGGAGTGAGAGTGAGAGAACATGAAGAGTGAGGAGTGTACGAGGAGAAGATAAAGGAGTAAGAGGGAGAGACTATGAAGAGTGAGGATTGTACGAGGAGAAGATAAAGGAGGATGAGGGAGAGACTATGAAGAGTGAGGAGTGTACAAGGAGAAGATAAAGGAGGATGAGGGAGAGAATATGAAGAGTGAGGAGTGTACAAGGAGTGAGGAGTGTAGGAGGAGAAGATAAAGGAGTAAGAGGGAGAGACTATGAAGAGTGAGGAGTGTACAAGGAGTGAGGAGTGTAGGAGGAGAAGATAAAGGAGTAAGAGGGAGAGACTATGAAGAGTGAGGAGTGTACGAGGAGAAGATAAAGGAGTGAGAGTGAGAGACTATGAAGAGTGAGGAGTGTACGAGGAGTGAAGAGTGTAGGAGGAGATGATAAAGGAGTAAGAGGGAGAGACTATGAAGAGTGAGGAGTGTACGAGGAGAAGATAAAGGAGTAAGAGGGAGAGACTATGAAGAGTGAGGAGTGTACGAGGAGAAGATAAAGGAGTAAGAGGGAGAGACTATGAAGAGTGAGGAGTGTACAAGGAGAAGATAAAGGAGGATGAGGCAGAGACTATGAAGAGTGAGGAGAGTACGAGGAGAAGATAAAGGAGGATGAGGGAGAGACTATGAAGAGTGAGGAGAGTACGAGGAGAAGATAAAGGAGTAAGAGGGAGAGATTATGAAGAGTGAGGAGTGTACGAGGAGAAGATAAAGGAGGATGAGGGAGAGACTATGAAGAGTGAGGAGAGTACGAGGAGAAGATAAAGGAGGATGAGGGAGAGACTATGAAGAGTGAGGAGTGTACGAGGAGAAGATAAAGGAGTAAGAGGGAGTGACTATGAAGAGTGAGGAGTGTACGAGGAGAAGATAAAGGAGGATGAGGGAGAGACTATGAAGAGTGAGGAGTGTACAAGGAGAAGATAAAGGAGGAAGAGGGAGAGAATATGAAGAGTGAGGAGTGTACGAAGAGAAGATAACGGAGTGAGAGTGAGAGACTATGAAGAGTGAGGAGTGTACAAGGAGTGAGGAGTGTAGGAGGAGAAGATAAAGGAGTAAGAGGGAGAGACTATGAAGAGTGAGGAGTGTACGAGGAGAAGATAAAGGAGGATGAGGGAGAGACTATGAAGAGTGAGGAGTGTACGAGGAGAAGATAAAGGAGTGAGAGTGAGAGACTATGAAGAGTGAGGAGAGTACGAGGAGAAGATAAAGGAGGATGAGGGAGAGACTATGAAGAGTGAGGCGTGTACGAGGAGAAGATAAAGGAGTGAGAGTGAGAGACTATGAGGAGTGAGGAGTGTACGAGGATAAGATAAAGGAGTAAGAGGGAGAGACTATGAGGAGTGAGGAGTGTACGAAGAGAAGATAAAGGAGTGAGAGTGAGAGACTATGAAGAGTGAGGAGTGTACGAGGAGAAGATAAAGGAGTAAGAGGGAGAGACTATGAAGAGTGAGGAGTGTACGAAGAGAAGATAAAGGAGTAAGAGGGAGAGACTATGAAGAGTGAGGAGTGTACGAGGAGAAGATAAAGGAGTAAGAGGGAGAGACTATGAAGAGTGAGGAGTGTACGAGGAGAAGATAAAGGAGTAAGAGGGAGAGACTATGAAGAGTGAGGAGTGTACGAGGAGAAGATAAAGGAGTAAGAGGGAGAGACTATGAAGAGTGAGGAGTGTACGAGGAGAAGATAAAGCAGGAAGAGGGAGAAACTATGAAGAGTGAGGAGTGTACGAGGAGAAGATAAAGGAGTAAGAGGGAGAGACTATGAAGAGTGAGGAGTGTACGAGGAGAAGATAAAGGAGTGAGAGAACATGAAGAGTGAGGAGTGTACGAGGAGAAGATAAAGGAGGATGAGGGAGAGACTATGAAGAGTGAGGAGTGTACGAGGAGAAGATAAAGGAGGATGAGGGAGAGAATATGAAGAGTGAGGAGTGTATGAGGAGAAGATAAAGGAGGATGAGGGAGAGACTATGAGGAGTGAGGAGTGTAGGAGGAGAAGATAAAGGAGTAAGAGGGAGCGTCTATGAAGAGTGAGGAGTGTACGAGGAGAAGATAAAGGAGTGAGAGTGAGAGACTATGAAGAGTGAGGAGTGTACGAGGAGAAGATAAAGAAGGATGAGGGAGAGACTATGAAGAGTGAGGAGTGTACGAGGAGAAGATAAAGGAGTAAGAGGGAGAGACTATGAGGAGTGAGGAGTGTACGACGATAAGATAAAGGAGTAAGAGGGAGAGACTATGAGGAGTGAGGAGTGTACGAGGAGAAGATAAAGGAGTAAGAGGGAGAGACTATGAAGAGTGAGGAGTGTACGAGGAGAAGATAAAGAAGGATGAGGGAGAGACTATGAAGAGTGAGGAGTGTACGAGGAGAAGATAAAGGAGTGAGAGTGAGAGAATATGAAGAGTGAGGAGTGTACGAGGACAAGATAAAGGAGTGAGAGTGAGAGAATATGAAGAGTGAGGAGTGTACGAGGAGAAGATAAAGGAGTAAGAGTGAGAGAATATGAAGAGTGAGGAGTGTACGAGGACAAGATAAAGGAGTAAGAGGGAGCGTCTATGAAGAGTGAGGAGTGTACGAGGAGAAGATAAAGGAGGATGAGGGAGAGACTATGAAGAGTGAGGAGTGTTCGAGGAGAAGATAAAGGAGTAAGAGGGAGAGACTATGAAGAGTGAGGAGTGTACGAGGAGAAGATAAAGGAGTAAGAGGGAGCGTCTATGAAGAGTGAGGAGTGTACGAGGAGAAGATAAAGGAGGATGAGGGAGAGACTATGAAGAGTGAGGAGTGTACGAGGAGAAGATAAAGGAGTGAGAGTGAGAGACTATGAAGAGTGAGGCGTGTACGAGGAGAAGATAAAGGAGTGAGAGTGAGAGACTATGAGGAGTGAGGAGTGTACGAGGATAAGATAAAGGAGTAAGAGGGAGAGACTATGAGGAGTGAGGAGTGTACGAAGAGAAGATAAAGGAGTGAGAGTGAGAGACTATGAAGAGTGAGGAGTGTACGAAGAGAAGATAAAGGAGTAAGAGGGAGAGACTATGAAGAGTGAGGAGTGTACGAGGAGAAGATAAAGGAGTAAGAGGGAGAGACTATGAAGAGTGAGGAGTGTACGAGGAGAAGATAAAGGAGTAAGAGGGAGAGACTATGAAGAGTGAGGAGTTTACGAGGAGAAGATAAAGGAGTAAGAGGGAGAGACTATGAAGAGTGAGGAGTGTACGAGGAGAAGATAAAGCAGGAAGAGGGAGAAACTATGAAGAGTGAGGAGTGTACGAGGAGAAGATAAAGGAGTAAGAGGGAGAGACTATGAAGAGTGAGGAGTGTACGAGGAGAAGATAAAGGAGTGAGAGAACATGAAGAGTGAGGAGTGTACGAGGAGAAGATAAAGGAGGATGAGGGAGAGACTATGAAGAGTGAGGAGTGTACGAGGAGAAGATAAAGGAGGATGAGGGAGAGAATATGAAGAGTGAGGAGTGTATGAGGAGAAGATAAAGGAGGATGAGGGAGAGACTATGAGGAGTGAGGAGTGTAGGAGGAGAAGATAAAGGAGTAAGAGGGAGCGTCTATGAAGAGTGAGGAGTGTACGAGGAGAAGATAAAGGAGTGAGAGTGAGAGACTATGAAGAGTGAGGAGTGTACGAGGAGAAGATAAAGAAGGATGAGGGAGAGACTATGAAGAGTGAGGAGTGTACGAGGAGAAGATAAAGGAGTAAGAGGGAGAGACTATGAGGAGTGAGGAGTGTACGACGATAAGATAAAGGAGTAAGAGGGAGAGACTATGAGGAGTGAGGAGTGTACGAGGAGAAGATAAAGGAGTAAGAGGGAGAGACTATGAAGAGTGAGGAGTGTACGAGGAGAAGATAAAGAAGGATGAGGGAGAGACTATGAAGAGTGAGGAGTGTACGAGGAGAAGATAAAGGAGTGAGAGTGAGAGAATATGAAGAGTGAGGAGTGTACGAGGACAAGATAAAGGAGTGAGAGTGAGAGAATATGAAGAGTGAGGAGTGTACGAGGAGAAGATAAAGGAGTAAGAGTGAGAGAATATGAAGAGTGAGGAGTGTACGAGGACAAGATAAAGGAGTAAGAGGGAGCGTCTATGAAGAGTGAGGAGTGTACGAGGAGAAGATAAAGGAGGATGAGGGAGAGACTATGAAGAGTGAGGAGTGTACGAGGAGAAGATAAAGGAGTAAGAGGGAGAGACTATGAAGAGTGAGGAGTGTACGAGGAGAAGATAAAGGAGTAAGAGGGAGCGTCTATGAAGAGTGAGGAGTGTACGAGGAGAAGATAAAGGAGTAAGAGGGAGAGACTATGAGGAGTGAGGAGTGTACGACGATAAGATAAAGGAGTAAGAGGGAGAGACTATGAGGAGTGAGGAGTGTACGAGGAGAAGATAAAGAAGGATGAGGGAGAGACTATGAAGAGTGAGGAGTGTACGAGGAGAAGATAAAGGAGGATGAGGGAGAGACTATGAAGAGTGAGGAGTGTACGAGGAGAAGATAAAGGAGTAAGAGGGAGAGACTATGAAGAGTGAGGAGTGTACGAGGAGAAGATAAAGAAGGATGAGGGAGAGACTATGAAGAGTAAGGAGTGTACGAGGAGAAGATAAAGGAGTAAGAGGGAGAGACTATGAAGAGTGAGGAGTGTACGAGGAGAAGATAAAGAAGGATGAGGGAGAGACTATGAAGAGTGAGGAGTGTACGAGGAGAAGATAAAGGAGTGAGAGTGAGAGAATATGAGGAGTGAGGAGTGTAGGAGGAGAAGATAAAGGAGTAAGAGGGAGAGACTATGAAGAGTGAGGAGTGTACGAGAAGAAGATAAAGGAGTAAGAGGGAGAGACTATGAAGAGTGAGGAGAGTACGAGGAGAAGATAAAGGAGTAAGAGGGAGAGACTATGAAGAGTGAGGAGTGTACGAGGAGAAGATAAAGGAATGAGAGTGAGAGAACATGAAGAGTGAGGAGTGTACGAGGAGAAGATAAAGGAGTAAGAGGGAGAGACTATGAAGAGTGAGCAGTGTACGAGGAGAAGATAAAGGAGGATGAGGGAGAGAATATGAAGAGTGAGGAGTGTACGAGGAGAAGATAAAGGTGTAAGAGGGAGAGAATATGAAGAGTGAGGAGTGTACGAGGAGAAGATAAAGGAGGATGAGGGAGAGACTATGAAGAGTGAGGAGTGTACAAGGAGAAGATAAAGGAGGATGAGGGAGAGAATATGAAGAGTGAGGAGTGTACAAGGAGTGAGGAGTGTAGGAGGAGAAGATAAAGGAGTAAGAGGGAGAGACTATGAAGAGTGAGGAGTGTACAAGGAGTGAGGAGTGTAGGAGGAGAAGATAAAGGAGTAAGAGGGAGAGACTATGAAGAGTGAGGAGTGTACGAGGAGAAGATAAAGGAGTGAGAGTGAGAGACTATGAAGAGTGAGGAGTGTACGAGGAGTGAAGAGTGTACGAGGAGAAGATAAAGGAGTGAGAGTGAGAGAATATGAGGAGTGAGGAGTGTAGGAGGAGAAGATAAAGGAGTAAGAGGGAGAGACTATGAAGAGTGAGGAGTGTACGAGAAGAAGATAAAGGAGTAAGAGGGAGAGACTATGAAGAGTGAGGAGAGTACGAGGAGAAGATAAAGGAGTAAGAGGGAGAGACTATGAAGAGTGAGGAGTGTACGAGGAGAAGATAAAGGAGTGAGAGTGAGAGAACATGAAGAGTGAGGAGAGTACGAGGAGAAGATAAAGGAGTAAGAGGGAGAGACTATGAAGAGTGAGGAGTGTACGAGGAGAAGATAAAGGAGTAAGAGGGAGAGACTATGAAGAGTGAGGATTGTACGAGGAGAAGATAAAGGAGGATGAGGGAGAGACTATGAAGAGTGAGGAGTGTACAAGGAGAAGATAAAGGAGGATGAGGGAGAGAATATGAAGAGTGAGGAGTGTACAAGGAGTGAGGAGTGTAGGAGGAGAAGATAAAGGAGTAAGAGGGAGAGACTATGAAGAGTGAGGAGTGTACAAGGAGTGAGGAGTGTAAGAGGAGAAGATAAAGGAGTAAGAGGGAGAGACTATGAAGAGTGAGGAGTGTACGAGGAGAAGATAAAGGAGTGAGAGTGAGAGACTATGAAGAGTGAGGAGTGTACGAGGAGTGAAGAGTGTAGGAGGAGAAGATAAAGGAGTAAGAGGGAGAGACTATGAAGAGTGAGGAGTGTACGAGGAGATGATAAAGGAGTAAGAGGGAGAGACTATGAAGAGTGAGGAGTGTACAAGGAGTGAGGAGTGTAGGAGGAGAAGATAAAGGAGTAAGAGGGAGAGACTATGAAGAGTGAGGAGTGTACAAGGAGTGAGGAGTGTAAGAGGAGAAGATAAAGGAGTAAGAGGGAGAGACTATGAAGAGTGAGGAGTGTACGAGGAGATGATAAAGGAGTAAGAGGGAGAGACTATGAAGAGTGAGGAGTGTACGAGGAGAAGATAAAGGAGTAAGAGGGAGAGACTATGAAGAGTGAGGAGTGTACGAGGAGAAGATAAAGGAGTAAGAGGGAGAGACTATGAAGAGTGAGGAGTGTACAAGGAGAAGATAAAGGAGGATGAGGCAGAGACTATGAAGAGTGAGGAGAGTATGAGGAGAAGATAAAGGAGGATGAGGGAGAGACTATGAAGAGTGAGGAGAGTACGAGGAGAAGATAAAGGAGTAATAGGGAGAGATTATGAAGAGTGAGGAGTGTACGAGGAGAAGATAAAGGAGGATGAGGGAGAGACTATGAAGAGTGAGGAGAGTACGAGGAGAAGATAAAGGAGGATGAGGGAGAGACTATGAAGAGTGAGGAGAGTACGAGGAGAAGATAAAGGAGGATGAGGGAGAGACTATGAAGAGTGAGGAGAGTACGAGGAGAAGATAAAGGAGTAAGAGGGAGAGACTATGAAGAGTGAGGAGTGTACGAGGAGAAGATAAAGGAGTGAGAGTGAGAGACTATGAAGAGTGAGGAGTGTACGAGGAGTGAAGAGTGTAGGAGGAGATGATAAAGGAGTAAGAGGGAGAGACTATGAAGAGTGAGGAGTGTACGAGGAGAAGATAAAGGAGTAAGAGGGAGAGACTATGAAGAGTGAGGAGTGTACGAGGAGAAGATAAAGGAGTAAGAGGGAGAGACTATGAAGAGTGAGGAGTGTACAAGGAGAAGATAAAGGAGGATGAGGCAGAGACTATGAAGAGTGAGGAGAGTACGAGGAGAAGATAAAGGAGTAAGAGGGAGAGATTATGAAGAGTGAGGAGTGTACGAGGAGAAGATAAAGGAGGATGAGGGAGAGACTATGAAGAGTGAGGAGAGTACGAGGAGAAGATAAAGGAGGATGAGGGAGAGACTATGAAGAGTGAGGAGAGTACGAGGAGAAGATAAAGGAGGATGAGGGAGAGACTATGAAGAGTGAGGAGAGTACGAGGAGAAGATAAAGGAGGATGAGGGAGAGACTATGAAGAGTGAGGAGAGTACGAGGAGAAGATAAAGGAGTAAGAGGGAGAGATTATGAAGAGTGAGGAGTGTACGAGGAGAAGATAAAGGAGGATGAGGGAGAGACTATGAAGAGTGAGGAGAGTACGAGGAGAAGATAAAGGAGGATGAGGGAGAGACTATGAAGAGTGAGGAGTGTACGAGGAGAAGATAAAGGAGTAAGAGGGAGAGACTATGAAGAGTGAGGAGAGTACGAGGAGAAGATAAAGGAGTAAGAGGGAGAGACTATGAAGAGTGAGGAGTGTACGAGGAGAAGATAAAGGAGTAAGAGGGAGAGACTATGAAGAGTGAGGAGTGTACGAGGAGATTTACCATTTTTTCCACAGAAGCTGCGGTTGAATCCCTGGTGACAGATTTCCTTGGCTCCATCTTCTGTGGTTCCATGGTAAAGGGTCCTCTCGATGGCCGTCTGGGGGCTCCGTCTCCGCAGGCTTTGCTTTTTCAGCTGGTATTGGTTGTACAGCAGAGGGTTTTGCACCTTTTGCACCTGAAGAAGCCCAATACATATAATATAGAATGTGGTGTATGGACTGTTACATGTAACCTATAGATCCAGGCGCATCACATGGAGACTTACCTGAAGGACCTCAGTGTCAGATGTTTGTTCATATAATGTGCTGAGGAAGGGACGGACCACTCTGGTGTATTCTTCTGAGGTCTCGGCCACAGGGATGAGAACTGCCATCTGCTGTGGCTGTAGAGTCACGAGCCGGTCGCCCACATGTAGTGCCTTCAGGATTTGGGACAGTTCCTCCTGGCATCTCTGAGGCTGTTGTAAGAATCCCTGTATGTGCACCTGGCCATCATACTCTGTGATTGTCACCTGGTGCTTCTTCTCCAGAGAGCTCAGGATCTCCATTTTACGTGGGAAGTTGTGGACTCCATCCAGGGTCATGGTGCTCAGGTTTCCTGATATGGCCTTCCGAAGGGCAGCACATGCCACCACAAGGCTGGTCTCATCTCCTGCCAGGACTGTTAGTTGAGCAATGTCCAAGGCTTTTGCCATTTCATCTCCAACTTCCTCTTGAGCAGAAGATGTCCCATCATCAGCCCATGGATGTCTCAGAGACATTTCAAGTGCTCTTTGTAAAGGAACCTCTTCCTCCTGAAAGTCTTGATCCCTCAGAGATTGTTGTAGAGCTCGCTGGAGGTCCTCATCCTCCATTGCTGCGCCTCGGGTGTCCATGGACATCTGGATGGCTAGGAGCAGCTGTGCTTCTTCATCCAGTTCTCTATTCTGGAACTCATCTCTTGACATCTTGCACACCTGCTCCAGCTCCTCGTCCTCAGGGGAGTCGGTGTATAGATCTAGGTCCTCGTCTTCTGGCTTTAGGTTTAATTCGCTGCTTGTGGCCATAATTTTTCCTTTGTCTTCTTCACCCTGTGATGTCTTCAGAAGAGAAGCAAATGCCTTTATGTCCTCTGAGGAGAAATAATTAAAAAAAACTGATAAAGGTTACAAATCCAGATACTCAGGATTACCCCAAAAAGCATCACATACACAAGCCCCGGGGGGGGGGGGGACATGGCAGCAGGATTAATGGAGACCACCAGTTGGGGGCACGGTAGAGACTTTCTATAATGGCTGATGACTGATATCTCTGCTTCTTCATATAGAGCTGAGGCATAGAGGGCACAGAGATCTTTAACGTGTATATAGAAGACAGCAATAACGGAGGGCAGTAAGACACAGGAAGACATGATTCCTCATAACCCGCACACATGTAACAGCCCTGCCAAAGCAGTCATTGCGAAATATTGCTCCTATTAGGTGGGTATCCGTCCATAAAGCCTGATCACCTCTGTGCGCCATCTACTGTCTACAACTGTTAACGCAGCTGTATAATATTTGCCTGGGAAGGGAGGGTTTACCTGTTAACCAATGAGAATTGTTTTTAAGGGGTTTTCCCACCAATCAAGTTAACTTGCTGATCAGTGGTGGTCCCACAGATCTCAAGAACTGGGGTCTGAGGTGCTTCCGTTGGACCCTGTGTCGCTCAAGGGGTTGAGTGGAGCAGGCAGCTGTGCATGTTCCTGCTGCTCTATTCATCTCTATGGATCAGATGGACATTGCTGAGCGCCTAGTCCAGACCTTCTGCCGTCCTCTTCCTCCTCTGCACCATTTTTTATGTGGCAGATGTGCACTGTTATCTACACATTCCCCTGCACACTGGGGCTCATTTACTAAGGGGTCGTGCTGCTCAGTTTTGTCGAGCTGTGGACCTTTCTGGGGGATTACACGGCTTGCACAGGTATTTAAGTGTCTGTGCCGGAATATTGGCGCATGCAATTATTTTATTGCGCAGCTGCTCTGCTTCCATGTGACACAATTTTAACACAGGATTTAACATTCAAATAGTGTTGCAAGCCGAAGCACTTACATGCACCAGGAAGAAGAAGGTGAACTCTGGGGACCTGAGCGGGGAAGCGACACATGCAGGATATCGGGTGCAGGATCTTAGTGACTCCTCGCACAGCGCATTATACACGGCCAATGCACATACATGCACCAGGAAGAAGAAGGTGAACTCTGGGGACCTGAGCGGGGAAGCGACACGTGCAGGATATCGGGTGCAGGATCTTAGTGACTCCCCGCACAGCGCATTATACATGGACAATGCACTTACATGCACCAGGAAGAAGGTGAACTCCAGGGACCTGTGCGGGGAAGTGACACATGCAGGATATCGGGTGCAGGATCTTAGTGACTCCCCGCACAGCGCATTATACACAGACAATGCACTTACATGCACCAGGAAGAAGAAGGTGAACTCCAGGGACCTGAGCGGGGAAGTGACACATGCAGGATATCGGGTGCAGGATCTTAGTGACTCCCCGCACAGCGCATTAAACACGGACAATGCACTTACATGCACCAGGAAGAAGAAGGTGAACTCCGGGGACCTGAGCGGGGAAGCGACACATGCAGGATATCAGGTGCAGGATCTTAGTGACTCCCCGCACAGCGCATTATACACGGACAATGCACTTACATGCACCAGGAAGAAGAAGGTGAACTCTGGGGACCTGAGCGGGGAAGCGACACATGCAGGATATCAGGTGCAGGATCTTAGTGACTCCCCGCACAGCGCATTATACACGGACAATGCACTTACATGCACCAGGAAGAAGAAGGTGAACTCCGGGGACCTGAGCGGGGAAGTGACACATGCAGGATATCGGGCGCAGGATCTTAGTGACTCCTCGCAGAGCACATTATACACGGACAATGCACTTACATGCACCAGGAAGAAGAAGGTGAACTCCAGGGACCTGAGCGGGGAACCGACACATGCAGGATATCGGGTGCAGGATCTTAGTGACTCCCCGCACAGCGCATTATACACGGACAATGCACTTACATGCACCAGGAAGAAGAAGGTGAACTCTGGGGATCTGAGCGGGGAAGCGACACATGCAGGATATCGGGTGCAGGATCTTAGTGACTCCCCGCACAGCGCATTATACACAGACAATGCACTTACATGCACCAGGAAGAAGAAGGTGAACTCCGGGGACCTGAGCGGGGAAGTGACACATGCAGGATATCGGGTGCAGGATCTTAGTGACTCCCCGCAGAGCGCATTATACACAGACAATGCACTTACATGCACCAAGAAAAGAAGGTAAACTCCGGGGACCTGAGCGGGGAAGTGACACATGCAGGATATCGGACGCAGGATCTTAGTGACTCCCCGCACAGCGCATTATACACGGACAATGCACTTACATATATCAGGAAAAAGAAGGTAAACCCCGGGGACCTGAGCGGGGAAGCGACACATGCAGGATATCGGATGCAGGATCTTAGTGACTCCCCGCACAGCGCATTATACACGGACAATGCACTTACATGCACCAGGAAGAAGAAGGTGAACTCTGGGGACCTGAGCGGGGAAGCGACACATGCAGGATATTGGGCGTAGGATCTTAGTGACTCCCTGCACAGCGCATTATACACGGACAGTGCACTTACATGCACCAGGAAGAAGAAGGTGAACTCCAGGGACCTGAGCGGGGAAGCGACACACGCAGGATATCGGGCACAGGATCTTAGTGACTCCCCGCACAGCGCATTATACACGGACAGTGCACTTACATGCACCAGTAAGAAGAAGGTGAACTCCGGGGACCTGAGCGGGGAAGCGACACACGCAGGATATCGGGGCGCAGGATCTTAGTGACTCCCCGCACAGCACATTATACACAGACAATGCACTTACATGCACTAGGAAGAAGAAGGTGAACTCTGGGGACCTGAGCGGGGAAGTGACACATGCAGGATATCGGGTGCAGGATCTTAGTAACTCCCTGCACAGCGCATTATACACGGACAATGCACTTACATGCACCAGGAAGAAGAAGGTGAACTCCGGGGACCTGAGCGGGGAAGCGACACACGCAGGATATCGGGGCGCAGGATCTTAGTGACTCCCCGCACAGCACATTATACACAGACAATGCACTTACATGCACCAGGAAGAAGAAGGTGAACTCTGGGGACCTGAGCGGGGAAGCGACACATGCAGGATATCGGGCGCACGATCTTAGTGACTCCCCGCACAGCACATTATACACGGACAATGCACTTACATATATCAGGAAAAAGAAGGTAAACTCCGGGGACCTGAGCGGGGAAGCGACACATGCAGGATATCGGGCGCAGGATCTTAGTGACTCCCCGCACAGCGCATTATACACGGACAATGCACTTACATGCACCAGGAAGAAGAAGGTGAACTCTGGGGACCTGAACGGGGAAGCGACACATGCAGGATATCGGGTGCAGGATCTTAGTGACTCCCCGCACAGCGCATTATACACGGACAATGCACTTACATGCACCAGGAAGAAGAAGGTGAACTCTGGGGACCTGAGCGGGGAAGCGACACATGCAGGATATTGGGCGTAGGATCTTAGTGACTCCCTGCACAGCGCATTATACACGGACAGTGCACTTACATGCACCAGTAAGAAGAAGGTCAACTCTGGGGACCTGAGCGGGGAAGCGACACATGCAGGATATCGGGTGCAGGATCTTAGTGACTCCCCGCACAGCGCATTATACACGGACAATGCACTTACATGTACCAGGAAGAAGAAGGTGAACTCCAGGGACCTGAGCGGGGAAGCGACACACGCAGGATATCGGGCACAGGATCTTAGTGACTCCCCGCACAGCGCATTATACACGGACAGTGCACTTACATGCACCAGTAAGAAGAAGGTGAACTCCGGGGACCTGAGCGGGGAAGCGACACACGCAAGATATCGGGTGCAGGATCTTAGTGACTCCCCGCACAGCGCATTATACACGGACAATGCACTTACATGCACCAGGAAGAAGAAGGTGAACTCTGGGGACCTGAGCGGGGAAGTGACACATGCAGGATATCGGGCGCAGGATCTTAGTGACTCCCTGCACAGCGCATGATACATGGACAATGCACTTACATGCACCAGGAAGAAGAAGGTGAACTCCGGGGACCTGAGCGGGGAAGTGACACATGCAGGATATCGGGCGCATGATCTTAGTGACTCCCCGCACAGCGCATTGTACATGGACAATGCACTTACATGCACCAGGAAGAAGAAGGTGAATTCCGGGGACCTGAGCGGGGAAGCGGCACATGCAGGATATCGGGCGCAGGATCTTAGTGACTCCCCGCACAGCGCATTATACACGGACAATGCACTTACATGCACCAGGAAGAAGAAGGTGAACTCCAGGGACCTGAGCGGGGAAGTGACACATGCAGGATATCGGGTGCAGGATCTTAGTGACTCCCCGCACAGCGCATTATACACGGACAATGCACTTACATGCACCAGGAAGAAGAAGGTGAACTCCGGGGACCTGAGCAGGGAAGCGACACATGCAGGATATCGGGGCAGGATCTTAGTGACTCCCCGCACAGCACATTATACATGGACAATGCACTTACATGCACCAGGAAGAAGAAGGTGAACTCCAGGGACCTGAGCGGGGAAGCGACGCGCAGGATATCGGGGGCAGGATCTTAGTGACTTCCCGCACAGCGCATTATACACGGACAATGCACTTACATGCACCAGGAGCTCTGGGGACCTGAGGGGGGAAGCGACACATGCAGGATCTCCAGTGGGAAAATAAGTAAATGAGTCCCAATGTGCAGAATAATGTGTATATAAAGGAGCATCTCCTGCTGTCTCACCCGAGAGTGATCCCCGTCCATCAGGTCTTCTCCTGCTGTCTCACCCGAGAGTGATCCCCGTCCATCAGGCCTTCTCCTGCTGTCTCACCAGGTAGTGATCCCCGTCTGTCAGGCCTTCTCCTGCTGTTTCACCAGGGAGTGATCCCCTTCCATCAGGCCTTCTCCTGCAGTCTCACCTGAGAGTGATCCCCGTCTGTCAGGCCTTCTCCTGCTGTCTCACCAGGAGTGATCCTCGTCCATCAGGCCTTCTCCTGCTGTCTCACCAGGGAGTGATCCCCGTCCATCAGGCCTTCTCCTGCTGTCTCACCTGAGAGTGATCCCCATCCATCAGGCCTTCTCCTGCTGTCTCACCTGAGAGTGATCCCCATCCATCAGGCCTTCTCCTGCTGTCTCACCAGGGAGTGATCCCCGTCCATCGGGCCTTCCCCTGCTGTCTCACCAGGGAGTAATACCCGTCCATCAGGCCTTCTCCTGCTGTCTCACCAGGGAGTGATCCCCGTCCATCAGGCCTTCTCCTGCTGTCTCACCCGAGAGTGATCCCCGTCCATCAGGCCTTCTCCTGCTGTCTCACCCGAGAGTGATCCCCGTCCATCAGGCCTTCTCCTGCTGTCTCACCAGGGAGTGATCCTCGTCCATCAGACCTTCTCCTGCTGTCTCACCAGGGAGTGATCCTCGTCCATCAGGCCTTCTCCTGCTGTCTCACCTGGGAGTGATCCCCGTCCATCGGGCCTTCTCCTGCTGTCTCACCAGGGAGTAATCCCCGTCCATCAGGCCTTCTCCTGCTGTCTCACCAGGGAGTGATCCCCGTCCATCAGGCCTTCTCCTGCTGTCTCACCAGGGAGTGATCCCCGTCCATCAGGCCTTCTCCTGCTTTCTCACCAGGGAGTGATCCCCGTCCATCAGGCCTTCTCCTGCTGTCTCACCAGGGAGTGATCCTCGTCCATCAGGCCTTCTCCTGCTGTCTCACCAGGGAGTGACCCCCATCCATCAGGCCTGCTCCTAATGTCTCACCCAAGAGTGATCCCCGTCCATCAGGCCTTCTCCTGCTGTCTCACCAGGGAGTGATCCCCGTCCATCAGGCCTTCTCCTGCTGTCTCACCAGGGAGTGATCCTCGTCCATCAGGCCTTCTCCTGCTGTCTCACCCGAGAGTGATCCTCGTCCATCAGGCCTTCTCCTGCTGTCTCACCAGGGAGTGACCCCCATCCATCAGGCCTGCTCCTGATGTCTCACCCAAGAGTGATCCCCGTCCATCAGGCCTTCTCCTGATGTCTCACCAGGGAGTGATCCCGGTCCATCGGGCCTTCTCCTGCTGTCTCAACAGGGAGTGATCCCCGTCCATCAGGCCTTCTCCTGCTGTCTCACCAGGGAGTGATCCCCGTCCATCAGGCCTTCTCCTGCTGTCTCACCAGGGAGTGATCCTCATCCATCAGGCATTCTCCTGATGTCTCACCCAAGAGTGATCCCCGTCCATCAGGCCTTCTCCTGCTGTCTCAACAGGGAGTGATCCCCGTCCATCAGGCCTTCTCCTGCTGTCTCACCCGAGAGTGATCCCTGTCCATCGGGCCTTCTCCTTCTGTCTCAACAGGGAGTGACCCCCGTCCATCAGGCCTTCTCCTGATGTCTCACCCAAGAGTGATCCCCGTCCATCAGGCCTTCTCCTGCTGTCTCACCAGGGAGTGATCCTCGTCCATCAGGCCTTCTCCTGCTGTCTCACCAGGGAGTGATCCTCGTCCATCAGGCCTTCTCCTGCTGTCTCACCCGAGAGTGATCCTCGTCCATCAGGCCTTCTCCTGCTGTCTCACCAGGGAGTGACCCCCATCCATCAGGCCTGCTCCTGATGTCTCACCAAAGAGTGATCCCCGTCCATCAGGCCTTCTCCTGATGTCTCACCAGGGAGTGATCCCGGTCCATCGGGCCTTCTCCTGCTGTCTCAACAGGGAGTAATCCCCGTCCATCAGGCCTTCTCCTGCTGTCTCACCAGGGAGTGATCCCCGTCCATCAGGCCTTCTCCTGCTGTCTCACCAGGGAGTGATCCTCGTCCATCAGGCATTCTCCTGATGTCTCACCCAAGAGTGATCCCCGTCCATCAGGCCTTCTCCTGCTGTCTCACCAGGGAGTGATCCCCGTCCATCAGGCCTTCTCCTGCTGTCTCACCCGAGAGTGATCCCTGTCCATCGGGCCTTCTCCTTCTGTCTCAACAGGGAGTGACCCCCGTCCATCAGGCCTTCTCCTGATGTCTCACCCAAATGTGATCCCCGTCCATCAGGCCTTCTCCTGCTGTCTCAATAGGGAGTGATCCTCGTCCATCAGGCCTTCTCCTGCTGTCTCACCAGGGAGTGATCCCTGTCCATCAGGCCTTCTCCTGCTGTCTCACCAGGGAGTGATCCTCGTCCATCAGGCCTTCTCCTGCTGTCTCACCAGGGCGTGATCCCCGTCCATCAAGCCTTCTCCTGCTGTCTCACCAGGGAGTGATCCTCGTCCATCAGGCCTTCTCCTGCTGTCTCACCAGGGAGTGATCCCTGTCCATCAAGCCTTCTCCTGCTTTCTCACCAGGGAGTGATCCCCGTCTGTCAGGCCTTCTCCTGCTGTCTCACCCGAGAGTGATCCCCGTCCATCAGGCCTTCTCCTGCTGTCTCACCAGGGAGTGATCCCCGTCCATCAGGCCTTCTCCTGCTGTCTCACCAGGGAGTGATCCTCGTCCATCAGGCATTCTCCTGATGTCTCACCCAAGAGTGATCCCCGTCCATCAGGCCTTCTCCTGCTGTCTCACCAGGGAGTGATCCCCGTCCATCAGGCCTTCTCCTGCTGTCTCACCCGAGAGTGATCCCCGTCCATCGGGCCTTCTCCTTCTGTCTCAACAGGGAGTGACCCCCGTCCATCAGGCATTCTCCTGATTTCTCACCAGGGAGTGATCCCCGTCCATCAGGCCTTCTCCTGCTGTCTCACCAGGGAGTGATCCTCGTCCATCAGGCCTTCTCCTGCTGTCTCACCAGGGAGTGATCCCCGTCCATCAAGCCTTCTCCTGCTGTCTCACCAGGGAGTGATCCTCGTCCATCAGGCCTTCTCCTGCTGTCTCACCAGGGAGTGATCCCTGTCCATCAAGCCTTCTCCTGCTGTCTCACCAGGGAGTGATCCCCGTCCATCAGGCCTTCTCCTGTTGTCTCACCAGGGAGTGATCCCTGTCCATCAGGCCTTCTCCTGCTGTCTCACCAGGGAGTGATCCCTGTCCATCAAGCCTTCTCCTTCTGTCTCACCAGGGAGTGATCCCCGTCCATCGGGCCTTCTCCTGCTGTCTCACCAGGGAGTGACCCCTGTCCATCAGGCCTTCTCCTGCTGTCTCACCTGAGAGTGATCCCCGTCCATCGGGCCTTCTCCTGCTGTCTCACCTGAGAGTGATCCCCGTCCATCAGGCCTTCTCCTGCTGTCTCACCAGGTAGTGATCCCCGTCCATCAGGCCTTCTCCTGTTGTCTCACCAGGTAGTGACCCCCGTCCATCGGGCCTTCTCCTGCTGTCTCACCCGAGAGTGATCCCCGTCCATCAGGCCTTCTCCTGCTGTCTCACCAGGTAGTGATCCCCGTCCATCAGGCCTTCTCCTGCTGTCTCACCAGGGAGTGATCCCCGTCCATCAGGCCTTCTCCTGCTGTCTCACCAGGGAGTAATCCCCGTCCATCAGGCCTTCTCCTGCTGTCTCACCTGAGAGTGATCCCCGTCCATCAGGCCTTCTCCTGCTGTCTCACCAGGTAGTGACCCCCGTCCATCAGGCCTGCTGCAGCTCTGACTACATACAGAGTTTACCTTAGATTTCTGCCAAAGCAGCTTCTCCCTTCTTCAGCCCAAGTTTTCTAACCTGGTCTGTGAGCTTCTCCTCCTCTGTTACGGAGGATCCTGGGAATGTCTCTGGGATCTGCTCACAATCTCATTTCGCTCATGGTCTCTGTTGTCAGGGATCCAGAATGCAGGAGATGAATGTAGGAGGGACAGACATGTCTGGGGGGCTCAAGGTGCAGCGTACAAGCCCCCCGGTCTGCACCAGAGCCCCCTGCGAGGCAGGATGGACGCTTGGTCTACAGGGAAAAGCTGGACAGGTAGTGACGGATACGAGGACAGGACTTAGCAGATGGCAGGGGGAAGTTCGGAGTCAGAGACTGGGTCAGGAACAAACTGTCCGGGAGACACAAATTGGGCTGAGACCTAATACTCTAGCAAAGTCTAATGGATCAGGATTTATAGCCCATCCCACAGATTAGATCATGTGACCTAAGACTGCAATGGAGAGAACGAGCCACCAGGGGGAGTTCAGCAAGTCATTCCCAAATTTGCCTCTAGAGGAAGTCAGAATGCAGAATAGTGACCCCACTTACCTATGTCTGCAGAATAGTGACCCCCACTTACCTATGTCTGCAGAATAGTGATCCCCACTTACCTATGTTTGCAGAATAGTGACCCCCACTTACCTATGTCTGCAGAATAGTGACCCCACTTACCTATGTCTGCAGAATAGTGACCCACACTTACCTATGTCTGCAGAATAGTGACCCCCCACTTACCTATGTTGCAGAATCCTGACCCCCACTTACCTATGTCTGCAGAATAGTGACCCCACTTACCTATGTCTGCAGAACAGTGACCCCCCACTTACCTATGTCTGCAGAATAGTGACCCCCCACTTACCTATGTTGCAGAATCCTGACCCCCACTTACCTATGTCTGCAGAATAGTGACCCCACTTACCTATGTCTGCAGAATAGTGACCCACACTTACCTATGTCTGCAGAATAGTGACCCCCCACTTACCTATGTCTGCAGAATAGTGATCCCCACTTACCTATGTTTGCAGAATAGTGACCCCCACTTACCTATGTCTGCAGAATAGTGACCCCACTTACCTATGTCTGCAGAATAGTGACCCACACTTACCTATGTCTGCAGAATAGTGACCCCTCACTTACCTATGTTGCAGAATCCTGACCCCCACTTACCTATGTCTGCAGAATAGTGACCCCCACTTACCTATGTCTGCAGAACAGTGACCCCCCACTTACCTATGTCTGCAGAATAGTGACCCCCACTTACCTATGTTTGCAGAATAGTGACCCCCACTTACCTATGTCTGCAGAATAGTGATCCCACTTACCTATGTCTGCAGAATAGTGACCCCCCCACTTACCTATGTCTGCAGAATAGTGACCCCCACTTACCTATGTCTGCAGAATAGTGATCCCCACTTACCTATGTTTGCAGAATAGTGACCCCCACTTACCTATGTCTGCAGAATAGTGACCCCACTTACCTATGTCTGCAGAATAGTGACCCACACTTACCTATGTCTGCAGAATAGTGACCCCCCACTTACCTATGTTGCAGAATCCTGACCCCCACTTACCTATGTCTGCAGAATAGTGACCCCACTTACCTATGTCTGCAGAACAGTGACCCCCCACTTACCTATGTCTGCAGAATAGTGACCCCCCACTTACCTATGTTGCAGAATCCTGACCCCCACTTACCTATGTCTGCAGAATAGTGACCCCACTTACCTATGTCTGCAGAATAGTGACCCACACTTACCTATGTCTGCAGAATAGTGACCCCCCACTTACCTATGTTGCAGAATCCTGACCCCCACTTACCTATGTCTGCAGAATAGTGACCCCACTTACCTATGTCTGCAGAACAGTGACCCCCCACTTACCTATGTCTGCAGAATAGTGACCCCCCCACTTACCTATGTTGCAGAATCCTGACCCCCACTTACCTATATCTGCAGAATAGTGACCCCACTTACCTATGTCTGCAGAATAGTGACCCACACTTACCTATGTCTGCAGAATAGTGACCCACACTTACCTATGTCTGCAGAATAGTGACCCCCCACTTACCTATGTTGCAGAATCCTGACCCCCACTTACCTATGTCTGCAGAATAGTGACCCCCACTTACCTATGTCTGCAGAACAGTGACCCCCCACTTACCTATGTCTGCAGAATAGTGACCCCCACTTACCTATGTTTGCAGAATAGTGACCCCCACTTACCTATGTCTGCAGAATAGTGATCCCACTTACCTATGTCTGAAGAATAGTGACCCCCCCCCACTTACCTATGTCTGCAGAATAGTGACCCCCACTTACCTATGTCTGCAGAATAGTGATCCCCACTTACCTATGTTTGCAGAATAGTGACCCCCACTTACCTATGTCTGCAGAATAGTGACCCCACTTACCTATGTCTGCAGAATAGTGACCCACACTTACCTATGTCTGCAGAAAAGTGACCCCCCACTTACCTATGTTGCAGAATCCTGACCCCCACTTACCTATGTCTGCAGAATAGTGACCCCACTTACCTATGTCTGCAGAACAGTGACCCCCCACTTACCTATGTCTGCAGAATAGTGACCCCCCACTTACCTATGTTGCAGAATCCTGACCCCCACTTACCTATGTCTGCAGAATAGTGACCCCCACTTACCTATGTCTGCAGAATAGTGACCCACACTTACCTATGTCTGCAGAATAGTGACCCCCCACTTACCTATGTCTGCAGAATAGTGATCCCCACTTACCTATGTTTGCAGAATAGTGACCCCCACTTACCTATGTCTGCAGAATAGTGACCCCGCTTACCTATGTCTGCAGAATAGTGACCCACACTTACCTATGTCTGCAGAATAGTGACCCCCCACTTACCTATGTTGCAGAATCCTGACCCCCACTTACCTATGTCTGCAGAATAGTGACCCCCACTTACCTATGTCTGCAGAATAGTGACCCCCACTTACCTATGTTTGCAGAATAGTGCCCCCCACTTACCTATGTCTGCAGAATAGTGATCCCACTTACCTATGTCTGCAGAATAGTGACCCCCCCACTTACCTATGTCTGCAGAATAGTGACCCCCACTTACCTATGTCTGCAGAATAGTGACCCCCACTTACCTATGTCTGCAGAACAGTGACCCCCCACTTACCTATGTCTGCAGAATAGTGACCCCCCACTTACCTATGTTGCAGAATCCTGACCCCCACTTACCTATGTCTGCAGAATAGAGACCCAACTTACGAAAAACGGGAAAGTCCCGTCAAAATCGGGACGGTTGGGAGCTATGCTTACCTATGTCTGCAGAATAGTGACCCCCCACTTACCTATGTCTGCAGAATAGTGACCCCACTTACCTGTGTCTGCAGAATAGTGACCCACACTTACCTGTGTCTGCAGAATCGTGACCCCCCCACTTACCTATGTCTGCAGAATAGTGACCCCACTTATCTATGTCTGCAGAATAGTGACCCCATTTACCTATGTCTGCAGAATAGTGACTTCACTTACCTATGTCTTCAGAATAGTGACTTCACTTACCTATGTCTTCAGAATAGTGACCCCACTTACCTATGTCTGCAGAATAGTGACCCCCACTTACCTATGTCTGCAGAATAGTGACCCCACTTACCTATGTCTGCAGAATAGTGACCCCCACTTACCTATGTCTGCAGAATAGTGACCCCATTTACCTATGTCTGCAGAATAGTGACTTCACTTACCTATGTCTGCAGAATAGTGACCCCCACTTACCTATGTCTGCAGAATAGTGACCCCCACTTACCTATGTCTGCAGAATAGTGACCCCACTTACCTATGTCTGCAGAATAGTGACCCCCACTTACCTATGTCTGCAGAATAGTGACCCCATTTACCTATGTCTGCAGAATAGTGACTTCACTTACCTATGTCTGCAGAATAGTGACCCCCACTTACCTATGTCTGCAGAATAGTGACCCCACTTACCCATACCTCCCAACATTTGTGAAAAAGAAAGAGGGACAAAATGGCGGCACGCGTAGCGATCCCCCTAAGCCACACCCCCAATCACTCCCTGGCCACGCCCCAAATTTTAGCCATATTAAAATAATAAAAATCATCTCAATAAAAAAAAAAAAGAATTATCCTCATTGGGATTTGAACCCAGAACCTGCAGTGTCCATGTACAATAATAACACAGCGCCTCAACCAACTGAGCTATAATCTCTGTGATTAACCAGGTGGAGAATTTTGGTAACTAAGAACTATATACTGCTGTGGTATATAGGGAGGGATCTTCTCAGATTATTGTAATTATTGAGACTATTATTATTATTATTATTATTATTATTATTGAGATGATTATTATTATTTTTACCATTATTAATAATCATCTCCATAATAATAAAATGTATAATAATAATAATAATAATAATAGTCTCAATAATTACAATAATAATCTCTGAGAAGATCCCTCTCTATATATCAGTGCATTAGTCTGTGTCACAGTGTAAATGGCAGATAACATGTCTTACTTACCAGAAATCCTCAGCTCTGTATCACTGGGCTTATAGCTCAGTTAGTTAAGCTCCTGTCTATGGTGCAGAGGGTCCCAGGTTCGAATCTCAGCCTGGCCAAAACTTTATTTAATTTAATTATATAAAGAGCTTGTGTCTGGGGAAGCCCTGGAGACCATATATGGACAGATACTGATCTGAGCTGATGACGTGGTCCCTGCTCTCTGCTAAGCCGACACTTCTCTGAAAAGGATTCCCTGCCCGGTGTCTGCTCTGGGGAAGCCTAGGAGATGCAGTGACCATATATGGACAGATACTGATCTGAGCTGATGACGTGGTCCCTGCTCTCTGCTAAGCCGACACTTCTCTGAAAAGGATTCCCTGCCCGATGTCTGCTCTGGGGAACCCTAGGAGATGCAGTGACCATATATGGACAGATGCTGATCTGACCTGATGACGTGGTCCCTGCTCTCCGCCAAGCCGACACTTCTCTGAAAAGGATTCCCTGCCCGATGTCTGCTCTGGGGAACCCTAGGAGATGCAGTGACCATATATGGACAGATGCTGATCTGAAGCTGATGACGTGGTTCCTGCTCTCTGCTAAGCCGACACTTCTCTGAAAAGGATTCCCTGCCCGATGTCTGCTCTGGGGAACCCTAGGAGATGCAGTGACCATATATGGACAGATGCTGATCTGAAGCTGATGACGTGGTTCCTGCTCTCTGCTAAGCCGACACTTCTCTGAAAAGGATTCCCTGCCCGATGTCTGCTCTGGGGAACCCTAGGAGATGCAGTGACCATATATGGACAGATGCTGATCTGAGCTGATGACGTGGTCCCTGCTCTCAGCTAAGCCGACACTTCTCTGAAAAGGATTCCCTCCCAATGTCTGCTCTGGGGAACCCTAGGAGATGCAGTGACCATATATGGACGGATGGAGATCTGACCTGATGACGTGGTCCCTGCTCTCCGCTAAGCCGACACTTCTCTGAAAAGGATTCCCTCCCGATGTCTGCTCTGGGGAACCCTAGGAGATGCAGTGACCATATATGGACGGATGGAGATCTGACCTGATGACGTGGTCCCTGCTCTCCGCTAAGCCGACACTTCTCTGAAAAGGATTCCCTCCCGATGTCTGCTCTGGGGAACCCTAGGAGATGCAGTGACCATATATGGACAGATGCTGATCTGAAGCTGATGACGTGGTCCCTGCTCTCTCCGCTAAGCCGACACTTCTCTGAAAAGGATTCCCTCCCGATGTCTGCTCTGGGGAACCCTAGGAGATGCAGTGACCATATATGGACAGATGGTGATCTGACCTGATGACGTGGTCCCTGCTCTCTCCGCTAAGCCGACACTTCTCTGAAAAGGATTCCCTCCCGATGTCTGCTCTGGGGAACCCTAGGAGATGCAGTGACCATATATGGACAGATACTGATCTGACCTCATGACGTGGTCCCTGCTCTCAGCTAAGCCGACACTTCTCTGAAAAGGATTCCCAGCCCGATGTCTGCTCTGGGGAACCCTAGGAGATGCAGTGACCATATATGGACAGATGGTGATCTGAAGCTGATGACGTGGTCCCTGCTCTCCGCTAAGCCCGACACTTCTCTGAAAAGGATTCCCAGCCCGATGTCTGCTCTGGGGAACCCTAGGAGATGCAGTGACCATATATGGACAGATGGTGATCTGACCTGATGACGTGGTCCCTGCTCTCCGCTAAGCCGACACTTCTCTGAAAAGGATTCCCTGCCCGATGTCTGCTCTGGGGAACCCTAGGAGATGCAGTGACCATATATGGACAGATGCTGATCTGAAGCTGATGACGTGGTCCCTGCTCTCCGCTAAGCCGACACTTCTCTGAAAAGGATTCCCTCCCGATGTCTGTAGAAGCCATTCTGTACTGTGAGTTCAGACTTTCAAAGTATTTACTATGCGGACACAGCGCCGGGACACAGCGGGACCTGGGGGGAGAATCCGTGACAATATCATAGCTGCCCGTGACGCGGGGCAGAGGTACGAAAAACGGGAAAGTCCCGTCAAAATCGGGACGGTTGGGAGCTATGCTTACCTATGTCTGCAGAATAGTGACCCCCCACTTACCTATGTCTGCAGAATAGTGACCCCACTTACCTATGTCTGCAGAATAGTGACCCCCACTTACCTATGTCTGCAGAATCCTGACCCCCACTTACCTATGTCTGCAGAATAGTGACTCCCCCCCCCCCACTTACCTATTGTCTGCAGAATAGTGACCCCCCCCCGCCACTTACCTATGTCTGTTGAATAGTGACCCCCCCCCCACTTACCTATGACTGCAGAATAGGGACACCCCCCCCCCACTTACCTATGACTGCGGTGCGCTGTATTTCTGCTGCGGCCATGATGGGCTGGGTCGGGGATATGTCGGTGTCAGGGGGCAGCACAAAGCTCCAGGGGTCCGCCTGTGAGAGGAGAGCAGCAACAATGAGAAATGGCTGCGGTATCCATGGCTACTGGAGTACGGAGGTCTTACATTCCAGGAGAACGAGGGTCTTACCCTACAAGCCGTCACATTCCAGGAGTATGTGGGTCTTACCCTACAAGCCATCACATTCCAGGCGTACGGGGGTCTTACCCTACAAGCCGTCACATTCCAGGCGTACGGGGGTCTTACCCTACAAGCCGTCACATTCCAGGCGTACGGGGGTCTTACCCTACAAGCCGTCACATTCCAGGCGTACGGGGGTCTTACCCTACAAGCCGTCACATTCCAGGCGTACGGGGGTCTTACCCTACAAGCCATCACATTCCAGGCGTACGGGGGTCTTACCCTACAAGCCGTCACATTCCAGGCGTACGGGGGTCTTACCCTACAAGCCATCACATTCCAGGCGTACGGGGGTCTTACCCTACAAGCCGTCACATTCCAGGCGTACGGGGGTCTTACCCTACAAGCCGTCACATTCCAGGCGTACGGGGGTCTTACCCTACAAGCCGTCACATTCCAGGCGTACGGGGGTCTTACCCTACAAGCCGTCACATTCCAGGCGTACGGGGGTCTTACCCTACAAGCCGTCACATTCCAGGCGTACGGGGGTCTTACCCTACAAGCCGTCACATTCCAGGCGTACGGGGGTCTTACCCTACAAGCCGTCACATTCCAGGCGTACGGGGGTCTTACCCTACAAGCCGTCACATTCCAGGCGTACGGGGGTCTTACCCTACAAGCCGTCACATTCCAGGCGTACGGGGGTCTTACCCTACAAGCCGTCACATTCCAGGCGTACGGGGGTCTTACCCTACAAGCCGTCACATTCCAGGCGTACGGGGGTCTTACCCTACAAGCCGTCACATTCCAGGCGTACGGGGGTCTTACCCTACAAGCCGTCACATTCCAGGCGTACGGGGGTCTTACCCTACAAGCCGTCACATTCCAGGCGTACGGGGGTCTTACCCTACAAGCCGTCACATTCCAGGCGTACGGGGGTCTTACCCTACAAGCCGTCACATTCCAGGCGTACGGGGGTCTTACCCTACAAGCCGTCACATTCCAGGTGTACGGGGGTCTTACCCTACAAGCCGTCACATTCCAGGAGTACGGGGGTCTTACCCTACAAGCCGTCACATTCCAGGCGTACGGGGGTCTTACCCTAAAAGCCGGCACATTCCAGGTGTACGGGGGTCTTACCCTACAAGCCGTCACATTCCAGGCGTACGGGGGTCTTACCCTACAAGCCGTCACATTCCAGGCGTACGGGGGTCTTACCCTACAAGCCGTCACATTCCAGGCGTACGGGGGTCTTACCCTACAAGCCGTCACATTCCAGGCGTACGGGGGTCTTACCCTACAAGCCGTCACATTCCAGGCGTACGGGGGTCTTACCCTACAAGCCGTCACATTCCAGGCGTACGGGGGTCTTACCCTACAAGCCGTCACATTCCAGGCGTACGGGGGTCTTACCCTAAAAGCCGGCACATTCCAGGTGTACGGGGGTCTTACCCTACAAGCCGTCACATTCCAGGCGTACGGGGGTCTTACCCTACAAGCCGTCACATTCCAGGCGTACGGGGGGGGGTGTCTTACCCTACAAGCCGTCACATTCCAGGCGTACGGGGGTCTTACCCTACAAGCCATCACATTTCAGGAGTACGGGGGTCTTACCCTACAAGCCGTCACATTCCAGGCGTACGGGGGGGGGGGGTGTCTTACCCTACAAGCCGTCACATTCCAGGCGTACGGGGGGGGGGTGTCTTACCTTACAAGCCGGCAGGTTCCAGCTGAGGGGCGCGGCCTGGATGATGCATTGGTGTAGCTGCTCCGTCTGGACCCTCGCCCTCTGACCCTCCTCCTCCAGGAGGAACAGCGAGACCCCCGGATACTGGAGCGTGACAGCGCGAGAGCACAGAGAGGATACAATGTGACGCAGAAGCTCCACGGCCGTCCTACAAGAGACTGCATCTCCCGACACCTAAAATATACGAGAGACATCCGTGAGAGACAGCAAGAGACTGCGAGACACAGAGAGACTGCGAGACAGAGAGGCAGCGAGACACAGAGAGGCAGCGAGACACAGAGAAAAAAACGAGACACAGAGAGACAGCGAGACACAGAGAAAAAAACGAGACACAGAGAGACAGCGAGACACAGAGAAAAAAACGAGACACAGAGAGACAGCGAGACACAGAGAGACAGCGAGACAGCGAGACACAGAGAAAAAAACGAGACACAGAGAGACAGCAAGACACAGAGACACAGAGAGACAGCGAGACACAGAGAGACAGCGAGACACAGAGAGACAGCGAGACACAGAGAGGCAGCGAGACACAGAGAGGCAGCGAGACACAGAGAGGCAGCGAGACACAGAGAGACAGCAAGACACAGAGAGACAGCGAGACACAGAGAAAAAAACGAGACACAGAGAGACAGCAAGACACAGAGACACAGAGAGACAGCGAGACACAGAGAGACAGCAAGACACAGAGAGACAGCGAGACACAGAGAAAAAAACGAGACACACAGAGACAGCGAGACACAGAGAGACAGCGAGACACAGAGAGACAGCGAGACACAGAGAGACAGATAGTGAATGAAATTAGGACAATTTGGGGACATGAGAGGCAGCAGAAGGGAAGATGAGATGGGAGAGGACACAGGATGGAAACTAATCACAGAGAAGACTCTTCATATGAGGAACATGGGGGACACCCGGAAGGTAAGTACTGGGACAGTCTTGGCTTGGGTCCCTATGGACACTTACCTTGAATCCGCAGCGGTCTTGTACCTCCAGCGGGACAATGGTGACCTGGTCCATCCCCGCCAGCAGCTCGTGATGATATTCTTGCATGAAGCGGAGCTCCGATGAGTCCATTAGAACCTCGCATGAGTCCGGTAGAACCTCGGATGAGTCCGGTAGAACCTCGGATGAGTCCAGTAGAATGTCGGATGAGTCCAGTAGAACCTCGGCCTCCTGCACTTGCCTCAGGTTGGTGCTCGATTCAATGTTGTTCCTGGTCTCCTGGTTGTGTATGGAGAACATTGGGGCAGCAGCTTGTGCCCTCTCCATGGACCTCTCTGCCTCACATGGACCGGCCTCCTCGTGGTCTGCTGAGACCTGGACATCCTGAGGGCCACTTTCTGTGTCTTCTTCTGGAGCCTGAATGTTCTGTTGTTCTGGAGCCTGAATGTTCTGTTGTTCTGGAGCCTGAATGTTCTGTTGTTCTGGAGCCTGAATGTTCTGTTGTTCTGGGAGTCGGGTCTGCTCGGTGTTTGGGTCCCCCATCACGGCCGGGTAGTATGGAGAGACAGTGAGCCGGCGGTTCTGCAGCACATGTACCCGGCTCAGGACCCGGGTGGCCACTGTAAGACACAGAGGGAAAGGCGACATCATAAATCAGGACGTGGACCTCTCCCATAGCGGCCGCATCCAGGAATATGACCCAGCGCATGGCATCGCTCCGGCAGCGGGAGGTCACCCAACGCCGTCCACTACCGAGATGTTGGCGGTTTTCTACTCAGAAGATGGAGACTCCACAAGTTTCGCTAACTGGACCTGACTTATATTCAGGATGGAGGCTGCCAGGACTCACTGGACCGAGCTCTGACAGCTCCGCCCCCTGAGCACTGGAGTGATACAGCTGCCCCCACTCTTCATATATAGGCTGCCGAGACACCTGGGGCCCCGAGACACCTGGGGACGAGACACCTGAGCCGAGACACCTGGGGACGAGACACCTGAGCCGAGACACCTGGGGACGAGACACCTGAGCCGAGACACCTGGGGACGAGACACCTGGGGCCCGAGACACCTGGGGACGAGACACCTGGGGACGAGACACCTGAGCCGAGACACCTGGGGCCCGAGACACCTGGGGACGAGACACCTGGGGCCCGAGACACCTGGGGACTAGACACCTGGGGACGAGACACCTGAGCCGAGACACCTGGGGACGAGACACCTGAGCCGAGACACCTGGGGACGAGACACCTGGGGCCCAAGACACCTGGGGACGAGACACCTGAGCCGAGACACCTGGGGACGAGACACCTGGGGCCCGAGACACCTGGGGCCCGAGATACCTGGGGACGAGACACCTGGGGACGAGACACCTGAGCCGAGACACCTGGGGACGAGACACCTGGGGCCCGAGACACCTGGGGCCCGAGACACCTGGGGACGAGACACCTGAGCCGAGACACCTGGGGACGAGACACCTGAGCCGAGACACCTGGGGACGAGACACCTGGGGCCCGAGACACCTGGGGACGAGACACCTGGGGACGAGACACCTGAGCCGAGACACCTGGGGACGAGACACCTGGGGCCCGAGACACCTGGTCATTTCTCCTTGATATTTTGACGCCCGACGCGGGGCTCAGGTGTGGCCACTGACCACTGAGGCAAGCTTCATATTAGTCTGTGCCGCTCTTGTGAACTGAACTGACAATGGTGCACCCGAGGTAAGAGGAAATTTACTACCTTGATATGTCACTTCATATTCACGGATTGGTTAGACAGGGTAAGGTTGCCTGTGTGTGTGCAATTTATTACTGTTCACTATAACCTGAGTTCACTGTAATGATGATGAAGGACCCTTGCAAAGTGAGAAATTATAAAACTTTTGAGACCTGAGAGAACCTGTGTGTGTTGTAGAAAAAGGTCTGCAGTGCCCTCTTGTGGATTGTTGTTGTAGTTCTGAGAGTTTGTGATGGTGTTGAGATTTTTGTTCATGTAAGCGCTGATAGAATCTGGAAGTTTGCAGAGACAAACTCTGGCAAAATTTACGACCATTCCTTCGGGATTGGGATCGGCCCCGTGATGCGGTAGTGACAGTAGAGACTTAGGGACACTGACGGGAATTTTACAGTTGAGCGTTAACTCCGATTCACGTTTTCCCAACGCGTTACCCGAATATTTCCGATTTGCGACGATTTTCCCTGAATTGCCCCGGGTTTTTGGCGCGCGCGATCGGATTGTGGCGCATCGGCGCTGGCGTGAACGCGATGGAAATCGGGGGGGGGGGGGTGGCCGAACAAAAACCCAACGGATTCGGAAAAACGGCTGCATTTTTTTTAAAAAAAGTGTCGCTGGACTCGCGCTTACCTTTATCCACGATGGCTCGCTGTATTCTAGTGCATTCTGATGCTCTTCAGCGCAGCAGCGACACCTTGTGGATGTCGGAGGAACTACCTTAGTGAATCCCGGCCGGACCCGAATCCACCGCAGAGAACGCGCAGCTGGATCGCGAATGGGCCGGGTAAGTAAATCTGCCCCATTGTGTGAAGGTCTCTAATTTGTACTTACTGATAGGTAGCGGGGTAGTCTGGAGCTGTATGTACGGAGGATATCTATAGCCCTTGAACAAAATCAGGTATTCCACAGATTCCACAAAATGGGTAGTGAGCAAAGTAAGACTGTAGCTGGACACTGCAGACCTAAAAAGGCGACTGACATAGTGTCACACAGGAAAGGTAAAGAGTGGGTAAAAGGAAGTTATGAGGTATTGAAGTTTTTGGGTATGTTAGATGATTCCCTGAGTGTGCAAAGGTGGGAGACAGCACTTGATGAAAATGGCGGCTGCCTCAAAGACAAAAAGTGGCACACCCAGGCAGAAGGTTGGCTTGAGAGTTAATGACAAAGGGTTGGACAAAAGTGGATGGGAAGAGGGGGTGGTACCAGGAGCCCTCTGGTGGACCACCCCCATACAACTGTGACAAACAGACTACACAGACTGCCCACATCCGACCAGTTCTCACTGAGGAAGAGTGGGAAGCTTCTAAAGGTGTGACCGAAAGGGGAGGTAATACTGAACAGGACCCTGAGGGATGGACCTGTATCCGATGTGGGATACAGAACCCGGACTGGACAGACACTTGCAGAAACTTTTTCCCTCAGTCCGGAGGCAATTGATGCATTCCACAGCCTTAAGCTGTCAATTCTGTCTGCCCCGGCCCTAGGCACACCCCACTACACCAAGCCGCAGGTGTCCTTGTCCAGGAGCATGGTGGCCTTCCCAGACCAATGGCCTACTATTCAGCACGGTTAGTTGTGAGAGGAGCCCCCTCCTGTGTCAGAGCAGTAGCCGTAGTCAGCACTCTGCTCAGCAAGCCTAGTGAGTTAATCCTAGACCACCCAGTCACTGTACAGACCCCACATGACTTGCACAGTATTCTTACCCATGTGCAACCCAAACATCTGAACATGGCCAGACAACTCAGACTCCAATGGGCCCTCCTGATGCCCCAAAATGTCACACTAAAAAGGTGCACAGCCCTGAATCCTGCCACCTTGTTGCCAGCTTTACAGGATTCAGAAGGGGGGGGGGTCCAGGCCCCCTCCACCAGACTCTCTGTTTTTGCACGGCCTCTCAGATTAGGAGCTTTTTGAACTTGAGCATGAGCATGACTGTTTGTCCCTTATCCAACAGGAGACATCTGCTTTTGCTCATGTCACCAACAAGAACTACTTAACCCAGATGTTGAGTTTTTTGTAGATGGCTCCAGGTCGGTGGGAGAGGATGGACGGTTCTACACTGGATATACAGTGGTCAGTGGTGCACATGAGGTAGTACAAGCAGAACCACTCCCTCCACACAGGTCAGCGCAGGAGGTGAAGTGATGGCACTCAGGGAAGGTAAGAGGGCGAATATCTACACAGACAGTAGATATTCCCATGAGGCTTGTCATGACTATGGCCCAATATGTCAGGCCAGAGATTTCCTCACCTCTGCAGGGACCCCCTTTAAGCATGGCCAATTGATTAAAGAGCTCACAGATGCTCTCTTACTTCCACAAGAGGTGGGGATAATAAAAGTGAAAGCACACACTAAATTGGCAACCCCACAAGCCAAAGGCAATGACGCGGCCAACAGGGCAGCCAAGGCAGCTGCACAGATGGAGCCCAGAGACTGTTCAGTCGTCTCAACAGTAAGTACTGAGCCTGAAAAGTTTGATCCACAGGTGTTCCAGTCCCTGGTGGCTCAAGTGTCACCGGAAGAAAAAGGAGTGTAGAGGAAAGCTGGAGCCCAGATGCCGATGGGACCTGGATGCTGGGAGAGAGGGTGTGCCTGCCCAGAGCCCTGCACCTGGCGGTAAGTCAAGTAGCCTACGGACACACACACACATCCAAAATGGCCATGCTAGTGCACATAAACCATAAGTGGTTTTCCCCGGGCGTTACTACCCCCGTCACTAGACTAGTGAAAGCCTTTATAGTCTGTGCCCACCACAACCCGGGTAAGGTGGTAAAGACCCCACAGAAGGTGACACCCAAGCTGCTGTATCCCTTCCAGAGACTGCAGATGGATTTTATCCAGCTACCAAAAAGGGGTACGTAGGAATACGTGCCTGTGTGCATTGATCTCTTTCCAGGGGGGCCAGAAGCTTCTCCCATAACCAAGGCTACTGCCAGAGCCGCAGCCAAGAAGTTGGTGAGTCAGATTTTCTGCAGGTTTGGACTTCCAGAGACCATAGAGTCCGGTCACAGAACCCACTTCACTGGACAGGTAAAGACCTGAAACCTTGTCCCTCCTGGGTGTAGAACAGGCCCTGCACACCACTTACCATTCCCAAGCTAGTGGTGGGGTTGAGAGACTAAGCGGCACTCTTAAGCTAAAGATCCAGGAAGCCATGGAAGAAGCAGGGAAACCATGGCCCAAGTGCCTTCCTGCCGCCCTCTATTCAGTAAGGACCATCCCCAACAGAAAGACAGGATTGTCCCCCTTCGAGGTACGATTTGGCTGCGCACCCCGACTAGGCCTCTACTTCCCAAAAACCCTGCAGCTGATGGCAGGAAACCAAGTGGAATATGCCACACCGTTAAGCCAGGCCTTGGAAAAGGTCCACAAACGTGTCTATGATTCTCTTCCAGATCCGGACAGTGATTTCAGGACGCATACCCTGAAGCCTGGAGACTACGTGGTGGTAAAGAGACACACCAGAAAGAGTCTAGAGCCTCGCTACGACGGTCCTTTTCAAGTCCTGCTGACCAACACCACGTCTGTGAAGCTAGAGGGAAACCAATATGGCTCCATGCCTCCCATTGCAAACTTACTTACTCTTCTTCCTAGCTGGTCTCTTCTTGTTCACTTTATGCTTATGGAATCCAAACACTAGCCCTGGAAAAATTGGAGCTGGCGTGGATACAACAGGCGACTGGGGATATAGACCAGGCTCAGGAATGAAAAAGAAAGATCAGTACGGGAGATCACTTAAGGAAAGATTATTCAAGGCTCCCTATACCGTCGGACACCAGGGAAATGTAACAAACTGATAATTTCCATAATTAACCCCATACCACAAGATGACGGGGAGTATTTTATAAGGTTTTGGAAGGGTGAATCGGGTCCGAAAGGAAAGTTCTGGATAAGAGATATGAGGAATTCAACTTCTTACCTCCTCCTGAAACAGACAGAGTCAAACAATGTCACGTTACGAAATCCCATATATCAATCTCTTCAAAACCCCACCTATGAGGATAAGCTGGCCATAGAGACTGGGTCCGGAACAGTGAATGCTTGGGTGGAGTGGATAAAGTACAGCGCAGCTAGTCAAAACAAGACCGACTGTATTGTGTGTGGCATGGCTAGGAGTTCACTGATGTCCGTTCCTTTCCCTGCTACTCCATCCTCTGACCAAGACAGTCCTTCTGCATGCCTTATGTCTCTGTACCAAAACAAAACGTCTCCTTCTGCTAAGTGTAAACCCATAACCACCGAGTACCATACACTGCTAGAGCTCTGGGACACCCCAACCGGGACTACCTATGCATCTATAGGGCTGACCAGATTGCTCCCAAGGTAGGAAACTTTACCTACGGTTGGTGCACCCAGACGCACATTAACATCAACAACACGGGTAACCCTGTATTAGCAGTGTCCGACGTGTACTGGATTTGTGGAGATGGAAGAATCAGGTCAGGCCTGGAGGCTGGGAAGGTGAGTGCGCTGTGGTAAAATTTGTGCATCCCTTCCTCGTAATTCCCAAGGATAAGTTTGATCAGGTACATGAAGAAAAGGTAGAGAATCCCAAGGAAACCTGGAGGTCTAAGAGAGCGGCACCCAAGGGCTCACTAGATGACAACATATATATAGACACGGTAGTACCAAGGGGGTTCCCAGATGAATTCCAGGCCCGTAATCAGTTATGGGCAGGTCTAGTGTCCATTATTCCCCAGATAACTATTAACAAAAATGTTGATTGGATTAACTATATCTATTATAACCAACAGAGATTTGTAAATTATACCCCAGATGCTTTTAAAGGTGTTGCTGAGCAGTTGCATGCGACCTCCATCATGGCGTTCCAAAACCGTATGGCTCTTGACATGATTCTGGCCGAGAAGGGACGAGTTTGCAAGATGGTGGGTGTGGCCTGTTGCACATACATCCCCAACAACACCGCTCCCGATGGGTCCATCACTCACGCCCTCGAGAAGATTGAGAGACTGTCTGTGGAACTCAAGAAGAACTCCGGAGTGGACACTTCATTCTTCACTTCATGGCTGGGGGACTGGAAGGGTTTCCTGACTCAAGTGGGGGTGATATTGGGGGTCCTGATTCTGTTCTTGTCACTTGTTGGGTTGTACCTCTCATCAAGTCCTCCATGAACCAGACAGCTGTCCGAGCGGTAAGAGGCCATACGCAAGGAGACGAAGACAGTGGCGCTGCTCTTCTTGGGAACCAGCCTGACAATAAACCCATAAACTACAGAAACTCAGTGATGTGATGTGAGTGTGCGGGCCTGTGACTGGCCTCCAGGGGATCTGGTGAAGAGGTAACACGTCCAGCAGGTGAGGGCTTAGCCTACCTGTATGTACCTGGAGTTTGAGGAGGTCACTCAGGACAGAGTTACAGGCCAGCAAAGCTCAAAGGGGGGAAATGTTAAAGATATTACACTGGACTCAGACGCCATCTTATGTATTGTCGGACATTTTAAAGACTCAGTATTTATTTCATATACCGTATATACCGGCGTATAAGACGACTTTTGAAGACAGAAAAATCTTCTGTCTTCTCTGGGGTCGTCTTATACGCCGGTAATCGTCTTATACGGCGGGTCCCAGTGCATGGAGAGGGCTCACGGGCTGTGCCCTCTCCATAGCCGGTAAGTCTCTGCTGCATATTGCTAGCACCGATCGCGGGTGTTTGCACAGCGGTGGCTGCCGACAGCCTCAAAAAGACATCGGGGTGCATACTCACCCTCCGTTGGCCCCGATGTCCGCGCGGATCGTCTTCCGCGCAGTCTTCTTTCTTCTGCTGGGCGCCACCATGCTTTTCCCCGGGGCGGCGCCTAGTATGACGTCAGCAGCGGCGCGTCATACTAGGCGCCGTCCAGGGTAGAACAATGGCGGCGCCCGGCACGAAGTTAGTGAAGACAGAAGACGGGCGCCGAAGCCAGAAGAGGACCCACGCGGACATCGGGGGAGCAGCGCTGCAGGTCGGGGCCACCGGAGGGTGAGTATATAAGTTTATTATTTTCTATTAATGCTGGGCTGTGCTGTATACTACTGGGGGCAGGCTGTATACTACTGGGGGCAGTGCTGTATACTACTGGGGGCAGGCTGTATACTACTGGGGGCAGGCTGTATACTACTGGGGGCTGTGCTGTATACTACTGGGGGCAGTGCTGTATACTACTGGGGGCAGGCTGTATACTACTGGGGGCTGTGCTGTATACTACTGGGGGCAGGCTGTATACTACTGGGGGCTGGCTGGATATTACTGGGGGCAGGCTGTATACTACTGGGGGCTGTGCTGTATATTACTGGGGGCAGGCTGTATACTACTGGGGGCTGTGCTGTATACTACTGGGGGCTGTGCTGTATACTACTGGGGGCTGTGCTGTATACTACTGGGGGCTGGCTGGATATTACTGGGGGCAGGCTGTATACTACTGGGGGCTGTGCTGTATACTACTGGGGGCTGTGCTGTATACTACTGGGGGCTGTGCTGTATACTACTGGAGGCAGGCTGTATACTACTGGGGGCTGTGCTGTATACTACTGGGGGCAGTGCTGTATACTACTGGGGGCTGGCTGGATATTACTGGGGGCAGGCTGTATACTACTGGGGGCTGGCTGGATATTACTGGGGGCAGGCTGTATACTACTGGGGGCTGTGCTGTATACTACTGGGGGCAGGCTGTATACTACTGGGGGCAGTGCTGTATACTACTGGGGGCTGTGCTGTATACTACTGGGGGCAGGCTGTATACTACTGGGGGCAGTGCTGTATACTACTGGGGGCTGTGCTGTATACTACTGGGGGCTGTGCTGTATACTACTGGGGGCAGTGCTGTATACTACTGGGGGCTGTGCTGTATACTACTGGGGGCTGTGCTGTATACTACTGGGGGCTGGCTGGATATTACTGGGGGCAGGCTGTATACTACTGGGGGCTGGCTGGATATTACTGGGGGCAGGCTGTATACTACTGGGGGCTGTGCTGTATACTACTGGGGGCTGTGCTGTATACTACTGGGGGCTGTGCTGTATACTACTGGAGGCAGGCTGTATACTACTGGGGGCTGTGCTGTATACTACTGGGGGCAGTGCTGTATACTACTGGGGGCTGTGCTGTATACTACTGGGGGCAGGCTGTATACTACTGGGGGCTGTGCTGTATACTACTGGGGGCTGTGCTGTATACTACTGGGGGCAGTGCTGTATACTACTGGGGGCAGGCTGTATACTACTGGGGGCAGGCTGTATACTACTGGGGGCAGTGCTGTATACTACTGGGGGCAGTGCTGTATACTACTGGGGGCAGTGCTGTATACTACTGGGGGCTGTGCTGTATACTACTGGGGGCTGTGCTGTATACTACTGGGGGCACGCTGTATACTACTGGGGGCTGTGCTGGATATTACTAGGGGCAGTGCTGTATACTACTGAGGGCTGTGCTGTATACTACTGGGGGCAGTGCTGTATACTACTGGGGGCAGTGCTGTATACTACTGGGGGCTGTGCTGTATACTACTGGGGGCTGTGCTGTATACTACTGGGGGCACGCTGTATACTACTGGGGGCTGGGCTGTATACTACTGGGGGCAGTGCTGTATACTACTGGGGGCTGTGCTGTATACTACTGGGGGCAGTGCTGTATACTACTGGGGGCAGGCTGTATACTACTGGGGCAGTGCTGTATACTACTGGGGCAGTGCTGTATACTACTGGGGGCAGTGCTGTATACTACTGGGGGCAGTGCTGTATACTACTGGGGCAGTGCTGTATACTACTGGGGCAGTGCTGTATACTACTGGGGGCAGGCTGTATACTACTGGGGGCAGGCTGTATACTACTGGGGGCTGTGCTGTATACTACTGGGGGCAGTGCTGTATACTACTGGGGGCTGTGCTGTATACTACTGGGGGCAGGCTGTATACTACTGGGGGCTGGCTGGATATTACTGGGGGCAGGCTGTATACTACTGGAGGCTGTGCTGTATACTACTGGGGGCTGTGCTGTATACTACTGGGGGCAGTGCTGTATACTACTGGGGGCAGTGCTGTATACAACTGGGGGCTGTGCTGTATACTACTGGGGGCAGTGCTGTATACTACTGGGGGCTGTGCTGTATACTACTGGAGGCAGGCTGTATACTACTGGGGGCAGGCTGTATACTACTGGGGGCATGCTGTATACTACTGGGGGCAGTGCTGTATACTACTGGGGGCAGGCTGTATACTACTGGGGGCTGGCAGGCTGTATACTACTGGGGGCAGTGCTGTATACTACTGGGGGCTGTGCTGTATACTACTGGAGGCAGGCTGTATACTACTGGGGGCAGGCTGTATACTACTGGGGGCATGCTGTATACTACTGGGGGCAGTGCTGTATACTACTGGGGGCAGGCTGTATACTACTGGGGGCTGGCAGGCTGTATACTACTGGAGGCTGTGCTGTATACTACTGGGGGCAGTGCTGTATACTACTGGGGCAGTGCTGTATACTACTGGGGGCTGTGATGTATACTACTGGGGGCTGTGCTGTATACTACTGGGGGCTGTGCTGTATACTACTGGGGGCTGTGCTGTATACTACTGGGGGCAGTGCTGTATACTACTGGGGCAGTGCTGTATACTACTGGGGGCTGTGCTGTATACTACTGGAGGCAGTGCTGTATACTACTGGGGGCTGTGCTGTATACTACTGGGGGCTGTGCTGTATACTACTGGGGGCTGTGCTGTATACTACTGGGGGCTGTGCTGTATACTACTGGAGGCAGGCTGTATACTACTGGGGGCAGGCTGTATACTACTGGGGGCTGTGATGTATACTACTGGGGGCTGTGCTGTATACTACTGGAGGCAGGCTGTATACTACTGGGGGCTGTGCTGTATACTACTGGGGGCTGTGCTGTATACTACTGGGGGCTGTGCTGTATACTACTGGGGGCAGTGCTGTATACTACTGGGGGCTGTGCTGTATACTACTGGGGGCTGTGCTGTATACTACTGGGGGCAGTGCTGTATACTACTGGGGGCTGTGCTGTATACTACCGGGGGCAGGCTGTATACTACTGGGGGCTGTGCTGTATACTACTGGGGGCAGTGCTGTATACTACTGGGGGCAGTGCTGTATACTACTGGGGGCTGTGCTGTATACTACTGGGGGCTGTGCTGTATACTACTGGGGGCTGTGCTGTATACTACTGGGGGCAGTGCTGTATACTACTGGGGGCAGTGCTGTATGCTACTGGGGGCTGTGCTGTATACTACTGGGGGCAGTGCTGTAAACTACTGGGGGCTGCTGTATACTACTGGGGGCTGTGCTGTATACTACTGGGGGCTGTGCTGTATACTACTGGGGGCTGTGCTGTATACTACTGGGGGCAGTGCTGTATACTACTGGGGGCAGTGCTGTATACTACTGGGGGCTGTGCTGTATACTACTGGGGGCTGTGCTGTATACTACTGGGGGCTGTGCTGTATACTACTGGGGGCAGTGCTGTATACTACTGGGGGCTGTGCTGTATACTACTGGGGGCTGTGCTGTATACTACTGGGTGCTGTGCTGTATACTACTGGGGGCTGTGCTGTATACTACTGGGGGCTGTGCTGTATATTACCGGGGGCTGTGCTGTATACTACCGGGGGCAGTGCTGTATACTACTGGGGGCTGTGCTGTATACTACTGGGGGCAGTGCTGTATACTACTGGGGGCAGTGCTGTATACTACTGGGGGCTGTGCTGTATACTACTGGGGGCTGTGATGTATACTACTGGGGGCTGTGCTGTATACTACTGGGGGCTGTGCTGTATACTACTGGGGGCAGGCTGTATACTACTGGGGGCTGTGCTGTATACTACTGGGGGCTGTGCTGTATACTACTGGGGGCTGTGCTGTATACTACTGGGGGCTGTGCTGTATACTACTGGGGGCTGTGCTGTATACTACTGGGGGCTGTGCTGTATACTACTGGGGGCAGTGCTGTATACTACTGGGGGCAGTGCTGTATACTACTGGGGGCTGTGCTGTATACTACTGGGGGCTGTGCTGTATACTACTGGGGGCTGTGCTGTATACTACTGGGGGCTGTGCTGTATACTACTGGGGGCAGGCTGTATACTACTGGGGGCAGGCTGTATACTACTGGGGGCTGTGCTGTATACTACTGGGGGCTGTGCTGTATACTACTGGGGGCTGTGCTGTATACTACTGGGGGCAGTGCTGTATACTACTGGGGGCTGTGCTGTATACTACTGGGGGCAGTGCTGTATACTACTGGGGGCTGTGCTGTATACTACTATGGGCAGTGCTGTATACTACTGGGGGCTGTGCTGTATACTACTGGGGGCTGTGCTGTATACTACCGGGGGCAGTGCTGTATACTACTGGGGGCAGTGCTGTATACTACTGGGGGCTGTGCTGTATACTACTGGGGGCTGTGCTGTATACTACTGGGGGCAGTGCTGTATACTACTGGGGGCAGTGCTGTATACTACTGGGGGCAGTGCTGTATACTACTGGGGGCAGTGCTGTATACTACTGGGGGCTGTGCTGTGTACTACTGGGGGCAGTGCTGTATACTACTGGGGGCTGTGCTGTATACTACTGGGGGCTGTGCTGTATACTACTGGGGGCAGTGCTGTGTACTACTGGGGGCTGTGCTGTATACTACTGGGGGCTGTGCTGTGTACTACTGGGGGCTGTGCTGTATACTACTGGGGGCAGTGCTGTAAACTACTGGGGGCTGCTGTATACTACTGGGGGCTGTGCTGTATACTACTGGGGGCTGTGCTGTATACTACTGGGGGCTGTGCTGTATACTACTGGGGGCTGTGCTGTATACTACTGGGGGCTGTGCTGTATACTACCGGGGGCAGTGCTGTATACTACCGGGGGCAGTGCTGTATACTACTGGGGGCTGTGCTGTATACTACTGGGGGCTGTGCTGTATACTACTGGGGGCAGTGCTGTATACTACTGGGGGCAGTGCTGTATACTACTGGGGGCAGTGCTGTATACTACTGGGGGCTGTGCTGTATACTACTGGGGGCAGTGCTGTATACTACTGGGGGCTGTGCTGTATACTACTGGGGGCAGTGCTGTATACTACTGGGGGCTGTGCTGTATACTACTGGGGGCAGTGCTGTATACTACTGGGGGCAGTGCTGTATACTACTGGGGGCAGTGCTGTATACTACTGGGGGCTGTGCTGTATACTACTGGAGGCAGGCTGTATACTACTGGGGGCTGTGCTGTATACTACTGGGGGCTGTGCTGTATACTACTGGGGGCAGTGCTGTATACTACTGGGGGCTGTGCTGTATACTACTGGGGGCAGTGCTGTATACTACTGGGGGCTGTGCTGTATACTACTATGGGCAGTGCTGTATACTACTGGGGGCTGTGCTGTATACTACTGGGGGCTGTGCTGTATACTACTGGGGGCAGTGCTGTATACTACTGGGGGCTGTGCTGTATACTACTGGGGGCAGTGCTGTATACTACTGGGGGCAGTGCTGTATACTACTGGGGGCAGTGCTGTATACTACTGGGGGCAGTGCTGTATACTACTGGGGGCTGTGCTGTATACTACTGGGGGCAGTGCTGTATACTACTGGAGGCAGGCTGTATACTACTGGGGGCTGTGCTGTATACTACTGGGGGCTGTGCTGTATACTACTGGGGGCAGTGCTGTATACTACTGGGGGCAGTGCTGTATACTACTGGGGGCAGTGCTGTATACTACTGGGGGCAGTGCTGTATACTACTGGGGGCTGTGCTGTATACTACTGGGGGCTGTGCTGTATACTACTGGAGGCAGGCTGTATACTACTGGGGGCTGTGCTGTATACTACTGGGGGCAGTGCTGTATACTACTGGGGGCAGTGCTGTATACTACTGGGGGCTGTGCTGTATACTACTGGGGGGCAGTGCTGTATACTACTGGGGGCTGTGCTGGATATTACTGGGGGCTGTGCTGGATATTACTGGGGGCTGTGCTGTATACTACTGGGGGCTGTGCTGTATACTACTGGGGGCAGTGCTGTATACTACTGGGGGCAGTGCTGTATACTACTGGGGGCTGGCTGTATACTACTGGGGGCTGTGCTGTATACTACTGGGGGCTGTGCTGTATACTACTAGGGGCTGCTGTATACTACTGGGGGCAGTGCTGTATACTACTGGGGGCAGTGCTGTATACTACTGGGGGCTGTGCTGTATACTACTGGGGGCTGTGCTGTATACTACTGGGGGCTGTGCTGTATACTACTGGGGGCAGGCTGTATACTACTGGGGGCTGTGCTGTATACTACTGGGGGCTGTGCTGTATACTACTGGGGGCAGTGCTGTATATTACTGGGGGCTGTGATGTATACTACTGGGGGCTGTGCTGTATACTACTGGGGGCTGTGCTGTATACTACTGGGGGCAGGCAGGCTGTATACTACTGGGGGCAGGCAGGCTGTATACTACTGGGGGCTGTGCTGTATACTACTGGGGGCTGTGCTGTATACTACTGGGGGCAGGCTGTATACTACTGGGGGCTGTGCTGTATACTACTGGGGGCTGTGCTGTATACTACTGGGGGCTGTGCTGTATACTACTGGGGGCTGTGATGTATACTACTGGGGGCTGTGCTGTATACTACTGGGGGCTGTGCTGTATACTACTGGGGGCAGGCAGGCTGTATACTACTGGGGGCAGGCAGGCTGTATACTACTGGGGGCTGTGCTGTATACTACTGGGGGCTGTGCTGTATACTACTGGGGGCAGGCAGGCTGTATACTACTGGGGGCAGTGCTGTATACTACTGGGGGCTGGGCTGTATACTACTGGGGGCTGTGCTGTATACTACTGGGGGCTGTGCTGTATACTACTGGGGGCTGTGCTGTATACTACTGGGGGCAGTGCTGTATACTACTGGGGGCTGTGCTGTATACTACTGGGGGCAGGCAGGCTGTATACTACTGGGGGCTGGGCTGTATACTACTGGGGGCAGTGCTGTATACTACTGGGGGCTGTGCTGTATACTACTGGGGGCTGTGCTGTATACTACTGGGGGCAGTGCTGTATACTACTGGGGGCTGTGCTGTATACTACTGGGGGCTGTGCTGTATACTACTGGGGGCAGTGCTGTATACTACTGGGGGCAGTGCTGTATACTACTGGGGGCTGTGCTGTAATGGTAATGTTGTTGTTGTCTGCCTTATGTTTATGAGTGACAGTTTTCCTGCTGTATACCTGCATGTCAGAAGAATTTACATTAAAAAAAGGACCATGTTACATTCAAATCTGTTTTTTTTTTTAAAATTTTTACCGGTGTTTTGTATGCGTTGGAAAAGGGGTCGTCTTATACGGCGAATATATCTTAAACTCTATATTTTAAACAGGAAAGTAGGGGGGTCGTCTTATACACCGGAATATAGGGTAACTTTGTGTAGTGATTACTGAAGTTTGGGTGGGGCTCATTCCTGAGCAAAGTACACAGAGACTTAGTGCTCGCTAGCACCACCTAGAGGAAGGTATCCAGGCGAGCACCTGGGAAGCTTCAGTATTTGCATGTAGCCAATAGTATTAGACTCCTTTGTGTGAAATAGTGTCACATTTCCTGGGTGAGGACACCCAATTATAGGTGCTGCTTTCCTAATTACACGCCTTATGTAAAGTGCCTTATGGTTTTCTATAAATGGATCAGTCTTGTTTGCTAACTTCCTGCAAGGACAGGTCTTGTCTTTTCTTTTAAGTTACTCAAGACTCCAGCGCTGGACACAGACTCATATAATTCGGAACTCACCTTCGCAACGTGGACGAAGATGATTAAAGCCTCGTAAATCCAAAGACCCTTATGGTCATTTCTCCTTGATACCCCCCTATTAATGCAATGTCCACAGCAGATATCATCCCCCCTATTAATGCAATGTCCACAGCAGATATCACCCCCCCCCCTATTAATGTAATGTCCACAGCAGATATCACCCCCCTATTAATGTAATGTCCACAGCAGATATCACCCCCCTATTAATGTAATGTCCACAGCAGATATCACCCCCCCTCTTAATGTAATGTCCACAGCAGATAGCACCCCCCCCTATTAATGCAATGTCCACAGCAGATATCACCCCCCCCCCTATTAATGTAATGTCCACAGCAGATATCACCCCCCTATTAATGTAATGTCCACAGCAGATATCACCCCCCTATTAATGTAATGTCCACAGCAGATATCACCCCCCCCTCTTAATGTAATGTCCACAGCAGATAGCACCCCCCCTATTAATGCAATATCCACAGCAGATATCACTCACCCCTATTAATGTAATGTCCACAGCAGATATCACCCCCCCTATTAATGTAATGTCCACAGCAGATATCACTCCCCCCTATTAATGTAATGTCCACAGCAGATATCACCCCCCTATTAATGTAATGTCCACAGAAGATATCACCCCCCATATTAATGTAATGTCCACAGCAGATATCAACCCCCCCTATTAATGTAATGTCCACAGCAGATATCACTCCCCCCTATTAATGTAATGTCCACAGCAGATATCACCCCCCCTATTAATGTAATGTCCACAGAAGATATCACCCCCCCTATTAATGTAATGTCCACAGCAGATATCACCCCCCCTATTAATGTAATGTCCACAGCAGATATCACCCCCCTATTAATGTAATGTCCACAGCAGATATCACCCCTTATTAATGTAAAGTCCACAGCAGATATCACCCCTTATTAATGTAAAGTCCACAGCAGATATCACCCCCCCTATTAATGCAATGTCCACAGCAGATATCACCCCCCTATTAATGTAATGTCCACAGCAGATATCACCCCTTATTAATGTAAAGTCCACAGCAGATATCACCCCCCTATTAATGCAATGTCCACAGCAGATATCACCCCCCTATTAATGTAATGTCCACAGAAGATATCACCCCCTATTAATGCAATGTCCACAGCAGATATCATCCCCCTATTAATGTAATGTCCACAGCAGATATCACCACCCTATTTATGTAATGTCCACAGCAGATATCACCCCCTATTTATGTAATGTCCACAGCAGATATCACCCTCCTATTAATGTAATGTATACAGCAGATATCACCCCCCCTATTAATGTAATGTCCACAGCAGATATCACCCCCCTATTAATGTAATGTCCACAGCAGATATCACCCCCTATTAATGTAATGTCCACAGCAGATATCACCCCCCCTATTAATGTAATGTATACAGCAGATATCACCCCCCCTATTTATGTAATGTCCACAGCAGATATCACCCCCCCCCTATTAATGTAATGTCCACAGCAGATATCACTCCCCCCTTTTAATGTAATGTCCACAGCAGATATCACCCCCCCCTATTAATGTAATGTCCACAGCAGATATCACTCCCCCCTATTAATGTAATGTCCACAGCAGATATCATCCCCCCTATTAATGTAATGTCCACAGAAGATATCACCCCCCTATTAATGTAATGTCCACAGCAGATATCACCCTCCGATTAATGTAATGTCCACAGCAGATATCACCCCCGCCTATTAATGTAATGTCCACAGCAGATATCAACCCCCCCCCTATTAATGTAATGTCCACAGCAGATATCACTCCCCTCTATTAATGTAATGTCCACAGCAGATATCGCCCCCCTATTAATGTAATGTCCACAGCAGATATCACCCCCCCTATAAATGTAATGTCCACAGCAGACATCACTCCCCCCTATTAATGTAATGTCCACAGAAGATATCACCCCCCTATTAATGTAATGTCCACAGCAGATATCACCCCCCTATTAATGTAATGTCCACAGAAGATATCACCCCCCTATTAATGTAATGTCCACAGCAGATATCATCCCCCCTATTAATGTAATGTCCACAGAAGATATCACCCCCCTATTAATGTAATGTCCACAGCAGATATCACCCCCTATTTATGTAATGTCCACAGCAGATATCACCCCCCCTATTAATGTAATGTCCACAGCAGATATCACCCCCTATTAATGTAATGTCCACAGCAGATATCACCCCCTATTAATGTAATGTACACAGCAGATATCACCCCCCCCTATTTATGTAATGTCCACAGCAGATATTACCCCCCCATTAATGTAAAGTCCACAGCAGATATCACCCCCCCCTATTAATGTAATGTCCACAGCAGATATCACCCCCCCTATTAATGTAATGTCCACAGCAGATATCACTCCCCCCTATTAATGTAATGTCCACAGAAGATATCACCCCCCTATTTATGTAATGTCCACAGCAGATATCACCCCCCCTATTAATGTAATGTCCACAGAAGATATCACCCCCCTATTAATGTAATGTCCACAGCAGATATCACCCTCCTATTAATGTAATGTCCACAGCAGATATCACCCCCCCTATTAATGTAATGTCCACAGCAGATATCAACCCCCCCCCCTATTAATGTAATGTCCACAGCAGATATCACTCCCCCTTATTAATGTAATGTCCACAGCAGATATCGCCCCCCTATTAATGTAATGTCCACAGCAGATATCACCCCCCCCCTATTAATGTAATGTCCACAGCAGATATCACTCCCCCCTATTAATGTAATGTCCACAGAAGATATCACCCCCCTATTAATGTAATGTCCACAGCAGATATCATCCCCCCTATTAATGTAATGTCCACAGAAGATATCACCCCCCTATTAATGTAATGTCCACAGCAGATATCACCCTCCTATTAATGTAATGTCCACAGCAGATATCACCCCCCCTATTTATGTAATGTCCACAGCAGATATCACTCCCCCCTATTAATGCAATATCCACAGCAGATATCATCCCCCCTATTAATGTAATGTCCACAGAAGATATCACCCCCCTATTTATGTAATGTCCACAGCAGATATCAACCCCCCCTATTAATGTAATGTCCACAGCAGATATCACCCCTTATTAATGTAAAGTCCACAGCAGATATCACTCCCCTATTAATGTAATGTCCACAGCAGATATCACCCCTTATTAATGTAAAGTCCACAGCAGATATCGCCCCCCTATTAATGTAATGTCCACAGCAGATATCACCCCCCTATTAATGTAAAGTCCACAGCAGATATCACCCCCTATTAATGTAAAGTCCACAGCAGATATCACCCCCTATTAATGTAAAGTACACAGCAGATATCGCCCCCCCCATTTTATGTAATGTCCACAGCAGATATCACCCCCCTATTAATGTAATGTCCACAGCAGATATCACCCCCCCCGTATTAATCCCCATTAATGTAATGTCCACAGCAGATATCACCCTCCCTATTAATGTAATGTCCACAGCAGATATCACCCCCCCCTATTAATGTAATGTCCACAGCAGATATCGCCCCCCCTATTAATGTAATGTCCACAGCAGATATCACCCCCCCCCCTATTAATGTAATGTCCACAGCAGATATCACTCCCCCCTATTAATGTAATGTCCACAGCAGATATCGCCCCCCCTATTAATGTAATGTCCACAGCAGATATCAACCCCCCCCCTATTAATGTAATGTCCACAGCAGATATCGCTCCCCCCTATTAATGTAATGTCCACAGCAGATATCGCCCCCCTATTAATGTAATGTCCACAGCAGGTATCACCCCCCCCCCTATTAATGTAATGTCCACAGCAGATATCACCCCCCCCCCCTATTTATGTAATGTCCACAGCAGATATCACCCCCCCTATTTATGTAATGTCCACAGCAGATATCACCCCCCCCCTATTAATGTAATGTCCACAGCAGATATCACTCACCTATTAATGTAATGTCCACAGCAGATATCACTCCCCCCTATTAATGTAATGTCCACAGCAGATATCACCCCCCCCCCCTATTAATGTAATGTCCACAGCAGATATTACCCCCCCATTAATGTAATGTACACAGCAGATATCACTCCCCCCTATTAATGTAATATCCACAGCAGATATCACCCCCCTATTAATGTAATGTCCACAGCAGATATCACTCCCCCCTAATAATGTAATATCCACAGCAGATATCACTCCCCCCTATTAATGTAATGTCCACAGCAGATATCGCCCCCCTTCTATTAATGTTATGTCCACAGCAGATATCAACCCCCCTCCTATTAATGTAATGTCCACAGCAGATATCGCCCCCCCCTATTAATGTAATGTCCACAGCAGATATCACTCCCCCCTATTAATGTAATGTCCACAGCAGGTATCACCCCCCCCTATTAATGTAATGTCCACAGCAGATATCACCCCCCCCTATTTATGTAATGTCCACAGCAGATATCACCCCCCCTATTTATGTAATGTTTACAGCAGATATCACCCCCCCCCCTATTAATGTAATGTCCACAGCAGATATCACTCCCCCCTATTAAAGTAATGTTCACAGCAGATATCACTCCCCCCTATTAATGTAATGTCCACAGCAGATATCACCCCCCCCCGTATTAATCCCCATTAATGTAATGTCCACAGCAGATATCACCCTCCCTATTAATGTAATGTCCACAGCAGATATCACCCCCCCCTTATTAATGTAATGTCCACAGCAGATATCACTCCCCCCTATTAATGTAATATCCACAGCAGATATCACCCCCCTATTAATGTAATGTCCACAGCAGATGTCACCCCCCCCCGTATTAATCCCCATTAATGTAATGTCCACAGCAGATATCACCCTCCCTATTAATGTAATGTCCACAGCAGATATCACCCCCCCTATTAATGTAATGTCCACAGCAGATATCAACCCCCCCTATTAATGTTATGTCCACAGCAGATATCACCCCCCCTATTAATGTAATGTCCACAGCAGATATCAACCCCCCCCCCGTATTAATCCCCATTAATGTAATGTCCACAGCAGATATCACCCTCCCTATTAGTGTAATGTCCACAGCAGATATCACCCCCCCCGTATTAATCCCCATTAATGTAATGTCCACAGCAGCTATCACCCCCCCCCCCCCGTATTAATCCCCATTAATGTAATGTCCACAGCAGATATCAACCCCCCCTATTAATGTAATGTCCACAGCAGATATCACCCCCCCCCTATTAATGTAATGTCCACAGCAGATATAACTTCCCCTTATTAATGTAATGTCCACAGCAGATATCACCCCCCCTATTAATGTAATGTCCACAGCAGATATCACCCCCTATTAATGTAATGTCCACAGCAGATATCACCCCCTATTAATGTAATGTCCACAGCAGATATTACCCCCCTATTTATGTAATGTCCACAGCAGATATCACTCCCCCCTATTAATGTAATGTCCACAGCAGATATCACTCCCCCCTATTAATGTAATATCCACAGCAGATATTACCCCCCCCTATTAATGTAATGTCCACAGCAGATATCACCCCCCCCTATTAATGTAATGTCCACAGCAGGTATCACCCCCCCTATTTATGTAATGTCTACAGCAGATATCACCCCCCCTAATTATGTAATGTCCACAGCAGGTATCACCCCCCCCCTATTAATGTAATGTCCACAGCAGATATCGCCCCCCCTATTAATGTAATGTCCACAGCAGATATCAACCCCCCCTATTAATGTAATGTCCACAGCAGATATCACTCCCCCCTATTAATGTAATTTCCACAGCAGATATCACTCCCCCCTATTAATGTAATGTCCACAGCAGGTATCACCCCCCCCCCCCTATTAATGTAATGTCCACAGCAGATATCAACCCCTATTTATGTAATGTCCACAGCAGATATCACCCCCCCCTATTTATGTAATGTCCACAGCAGGTATCACCCCCCCTATTTATGTAATGTCCACAGCAGATATCACCCCCCCCCCCTATTAATGTAATGTCCACAGCAGATATCACTCCCCCCTATTAATGTAATATCCACAGCAGGTATCACTCCCCCCTATTAATGTAATATCCACAGCAGATATCGCCCCCCTATTAATGTAATGTCCACAGCAGATATCACCCCCCCCCCTATTAATGTAATGTCCACAGCAGATATCACTCCCCCCTATTAATGTAATGTCCACAGCAGATATCACCCCCCCCCCCTATTAATGTAATGTCCACAGCAGATATCACCCCCCCCCCTATTAATGTAATGTCCACAGCAGATATCACCCCCCCCCTATCAATGTAATGTCCACAGCAGATATCACTCCCCCCTATTAATGTAATGTCCACAGCAGATATCACCCCCCCTATTTATGTAATGTCCACAGCAGATATCACTCCCCCCTATTAATGTAATGTCCACAGCAGATATCACCCCCCCTATTAATGTAATGTCCACAGCAGATATCACCCCCCCCCTATTAATGTAATATCCACAGCAGATATCACTCCCCCCTATTAATGTAATGTCCACAGCAGATATCACCCCCCCCTATTAATGTAATGTCCACAGCAGATATCACCCCCCCCTATTTATGTAATGTCCACAGCAGATATCACCCCCCCCCCCTATTAATGTAATGTCCACAGCAGATATCACCCCCCCCCTATTAATGTAATGTCCACAGCAGATATCACCCCCCCCCTATTAATGTAATGTCCACAGCAGATATCATCCCCCCCCCTATTAATGTAATGTCCACAGCAGATATCACTCCCCCCTATTAATGTAATGTCCACAGCAGATATCACCCCCCTATTAATGTAATGTCCACAGCAGATATCACCCCCCCCATTAATGTAATGTCCACAGCAGATATCACTCCCCCCTATTAATGTAATGTCCACAGCAGATATCACTCCCCCCTATTAATGTAATGTCCACAGCAGATATCACTCCCCCCTATTAATGTAATGTCCACAGCAGATATCACTCCCCCCTATTAATGTAATGTCCACAGCAGATATCACTCCCCCCTATTAATGTAATGTCCACAGCAGATATCACCCCCCTATTAATGTAATATCCACAGCAGATATCACCCCCCCTATTAATGTAATGTCCACAGCAGATATCACCTCCCCCCCTATTAATGTAATGTCCACAGCAGATATCACCCCCCTATTAATGTAATGTCCACAGCAGATATCACCCCCCCTATTAATGTAATGTCCACAGCAGATATCACCCCCCCCTATTAATGTAATGTCCACAGCAGATATCACCCCCCCTATTAATGTAATGTCCACAGCAGATATCACCCCCCCCCCTATTAATGTAATGTCCACAGCATTGTTTATAGACACCACATACCCCTATATAAAGATCCGCCATTGCACTTACCACTGCGATCAGCAAAGGACACGATGGCAGCAGAATTGCTCCGGAGCATTGTCACCGAGTTTATTCTTCCGCCTCCACTTCTCTGACCCTCAAAATACAACTCCAGGAGTTCAGCTGAGGCGCCGCTTCCAAGGTTTCCCACCAAGACATCTGCACAGAGGCGAACGCGCTGCACAGACAGGGATGATCCATGCAACGGACGCTTGGCAACGCTTTTCTCCAGACGCTCAAATTCTAGACAAAAATTTTTTTAAAACTTTTTCCAGCTGTCAGGATAGAGCCAACCACCGTCCCCACGCACTGTTCAGCTCTTACCTTCATCACCCAGTGGGTCCTGGAAGGTGATGAGGACCGTCCTCTGGTCTGAGGAGCGAAACATGGAAAATTCTTCTCGACCGCTCACTGTTTCCACATACAGCTCCAATAAAGACTCTTCAGTTTCTGGCTGAAGATCACACAATGTGACTTTTCCAGGATCCCATGGGGGAGGACGCCCCACGTTAACCGAAATGGACTGTACAACATGCTCCTCCTTAGACAAAACATTTTCTGCATCTGAAAGTACAGCACTCCATATGATAAACACAGGAGCTGAATCACACAGAAAATGACAATCGCTTACATAACAATTCCACAAAATCTTATCAGAGACTGAAATACAGTAGAAAAATAGGAAGAGAAAACTGAAGTAGCGCAAAAGCAAACTAGACAACGGAGGCCAGAAGGAGAAGAAGGCTGGGATAGGAGAAGAAGGCTGGGATAGGAGAAGAAGGCTGGGATAGGAGAAGAAGGCTGGGATAGGAGAAGAAGGCTGGGAGATAGGAGAAGAAGGCTGGATAGGAGAAGAAGGCTGGGATAGGAGAAGAAGGCTGAGAGATAGGAGAAGAAGGCTGGGAGATAGGAGAAGAAGGCTGGGAGATAGGAGAAGAAGGCTGGGATAGGAGAAGAAGGCTGGAAGATAGGAGAAGAAGGCTGGGATAGGAGAAGAAGGCTGGGATAGGAGAAGAAGGCTGAGATAGGAGAAGAAGGCTGGGATAGGAGAAGAAGGCTGGGATAGGAGAAGAAGGCTGGGATAGGAGAAGAAGGCTGGGATAGGAGAAGAAGGCTGAGATAGGAGAAGAAGGCTGGGATAGGAGAAGAAGGCTGGGATAGGAGAAGAAGGCTGGGATAGGAGAAGAAGGCTGGGATAGGAGAAGAAGGCTGGGATAGGAGAAGAAGGCTGGGAGATAGGAGAAGAAGGCTGGGATAGGAGAAGAAGGCTGGAAGATAGGAGAAGAAGGCTGGGATAGGAGAAGAAGGCTGGGATAGGAGAAGAAGGCTGAGATAGGAGAAGAAGGCTGGGATAGGGGAAGAAGGCTGGGAGATAGGAGAAGAAGGCTGGGAGATAGGAGAAGAAGGCTGGGAGATAGGAGAAGAAGGCTGGGAGACAGGAGAAGAAGGCTGGGATAGGAGAAGAAGGCTGGGAGATAGGAGAAGAAGGCTGGGATAGGGGAAGAAGGCTGGGATAGGAGAAGAAGGCTGGGAGATAGGAGAAGAAGGCTGGGATAGGAGAAGAAGGCTGGGATAGGAGAAGAAGGCTGGGAGATAGGAGAAGAAGGATGAGATAGGAGAAGAAGGCTGAGATAGGAGAAGAAGGCTGGGATATTAGAAGAAGGCTGGGATAGGAGAAGAAGGCTGGGATAGGAGAAGAAGGCTGGGATAGGAGAAGAAGGCTGGGAGATAGGAGAAGAAGGCTGAGATAGGAGAAGAAGGCTGGGATAGGAGAAGAAGGCTGAGATAGGAGAAGAAGGCTGAGATAGGAGAAGAAGGCTGGGATAGGAGAAAAAGGCTGAGATAGGAGAAGAAGGCTGGGAGATAGGAGAAGAAGGCTGGATAGGAGAAGAAGGCTGGGATAGGAGAAGAAGGCTGGGATAGGAGAAGAAGGCTGAGATAGGAGAAGAAGGCTGAGATAGGAGAAGAAGGCTGGGATAGGAGAAAAAGGCTGAGATAGGAGAAGAAGGCTGGGAGATAGGAGAAGAAGGCTGGATAGGAGAAGAAGGCTGGGATAGGAGAAGAAGGCTGGGATAGGAGAAGAAGACTGGGATAGGAGAAGAAGGCTGAGATAGGAGAAGAAGGCTGAGATAGGAGAAGAAGGCTGAGATAGGAGAAGAAGGCTGGGATAGGAGAAAAAGGCTGAGATAGGAGAAGAAGGCTGGGAGATAGGAGAAGAAGGCTGGATAGGAGAAGAAGGCTGGGATAGGAGAAGAAGGCTGGGATAGGAGAAGAAGGCTGAGATAGGAGAAGAAGGCTGGGATAGGAGAAAAAGGCTGGGAGATAGGAGAAGAAGGCTGGATAGGAGAAGAAGGCTGGGATAGGAGAAGAAGGCTGGGATAGGAGAAGAAGGCTGAGATAGGAGAAGAAGGCTGGGAGATAGGAGAAGAAGGCTGGGAGATAGGAGAAGAAGGCTGGGAGATAGGAGAAGAAGGCTGAGATAGGAGAAGAAGGCTGAGATAGGAGAAGAAGGCTGAGATAGGAGAAGAAGGCTGGGATATGAGAAGAAGGCTGAGATAGGAGAAGAAGGCTGGGATAGGGGAAGAAGGCTGAGATAGGAGAAGAAGGCTGAGATAGGAGAAGAAGGCTGGGATATGAGAAGAAGGCTGGGAGATAGGAGAAGAAGGCTGGGATAGGAGAAGAAGGCTGGGATAGGAGAAGAAGACAGGGAGATAGGAGAAGAAGAAGGCTGGGATAGGAGAAGAAGGCTGAGAGATAGGAGAAGAAGGCTGGGAGATAGGAGAAGAAGGCTGGGAGATAGGAGAAGAAGGCTGGGAGATAGGAGAAGAAGGCTGCGAGATAGGAGAAGAAGGCTGAGATAGGAGAAGAAGGCTGGGATAGGAGAAGAAGGCTGGGAGATAGGAGAAGAAGGCTGGATAGGAGAAGAAGGCTGGGATAGGAGAAGAAGGCTGAGAGATAGGAGAAGAAGGCTGGGAGATAGGAGAAGAAGGCTGGGATAGGAGAAGAAGGCTGGGATAGGAGAAGAAGGCTGGGATAGGAGAAGAAGGCTGGGATAGGAGAAGAAGGCTGGGAGATAGGAGAAGAAGGCTGGGAGATAGGAGAAGAAGGCTGGGATAGGAGAAGAAGGCTGGGATAGGAGAAGAAGGCTGGGATAGGAGAAGAAGGCTGGGAGATAGGAGAAGAAGGCTGAGATAGGAGAAGAAGACTGGGATAGGAGAAGAATGCTGGGATAGGAGAAGAAGGCTGGGAGATAGGAGAAGAAGGCTGGGAGATAGGAGAAGAAGGCTGGGAGACAGGAGAAGAAGGCTGGGATAGGAGAAGAAGGCTGGGAGATAGGAGAAGAAGGCTGGGATAGGGGAAGAAGGCTGGGATAGGAGAAGAAGGCTGGGAGATAGGAGAAGAAGGCTGGGAGATAGGAGAAGAAGGCTGGGAGATAGGAGAAGAAGGCTGAGATAGGAGAAGAAGGCTGGGATAGGAGAAGAAGGCTGGGAGATAGGAGAAGAAGGCTGGGATAGGAGAAGAAGGCTGGGATAGGAGAAGAAGGCTGGGAGATAGGAGAAGAAGGATGAGATAGGAGAAGAAGGCTGAGATAGGAGAAGAAGGCTGGGATATTAGAAGAAGGCTGGGATAGGAGAAGAAGGCTGGGATAGGAGAAGAAGGCTGGGATAGGAGAAGAAGGCTGGGAGATAGGAGAAGAAGGCTGAGATAGGAGAAGAAGGCTGGGATAGGAGAAGAAGACTGGGATAGGAGAAGAAGGCTGAGATAGGAGAAGAAGGCTGGGATAGGAGAAGAAGGCTGAGATAGGAGAAGAAGGCTGAGATAGGAGAAGAAGACTGGGATAGGAGAAGAAGGCTGGGATAGGAGAAGAAGACTGGGATAGGAGAAGAAGGCTGAGATAGGAGAAGAAGGCTGAGATAGGAGAAGAAGGCTGAGATAGGAGAAGAAGGCTGGGATAGGAGAAAAAGGCTGAGATAGGAGAAGAAGGCTGGGAGATAGGAGAAGAAGGCTGGATAGGAGAAGAAGGCTGGGATAGGAGAAGAAGGCTGGGATAGGAGAAGAAGGCTGGGATAGGAGAAGAAGGCTGAGATAGGAGAAGAAGGCTGGGATAGGAGAAAAAGGCTGGGAGATAGGAGAAGAAGGCTGGATAGGAGAAGAAGGCTGGGATAGGAGAAGAAGGCTGGGATAGGAGAAGAAGGCTGAGATAGGAGAAGAAGGCTGGGAGATAGGAGAAGAAGGCTGGGAGATAGGAGAAGAAGGCTGGGAGATAGGAGAAGAAGGCTGAGATAGGAGAAGAAGGCTGAGATAGGAGAAGAAGGCTGGGATATGAGAAGAAGGCTGGGATAGGAGAAGAAGGCTGGGATAGGAGAAGAAGACAGGGAGATAGGAGAAGAAGAAGGCTGGGATAGGAGAAGAAGGCTGAGAGATAGGAGAAGAAGGCTGGGAGATAGGAGAAGAAGGCTGGGAGATAGGAGAAGAAGGCTGGGAGATAGGAGAAGAAGGCTGCGAGATAGGAGAAGAAGGCTGAGATAGGAGAAGAAGGCTGGGATAGGAGAAGAAGGCTGGGATAGGAGAAGAAGGCTAGGATAGGAGAAGAAGGCTGGGATAGGAGAAGAAGGCTGAGATAGGAGAAGAAGGCTGAGATAGGAGAAGGCTGGGATAGGAGAAGAAGGCTGGGATAGAAGAAGAAGGCTGAGATAGGAGAAGAAGACAGGGAGATAGGAGAAGAAGGCTGGGATAGGAGAAGAAGGCTGGGAGATAGGAGAAGAAGGCTGGGATAGGAGAAGAAGGCTGGGAGATAGGAGAAGAAGGCTGAGATAGGAGAAGAAGGCTGAGAGATAGGAGAAGAAGACTGGGATAGGAGAAGAAGGCTGGGAGATAGGAGAAGAAGGCTGGGATAGGAGAAGAAGGCTGGGATAGGAGAAGAAGGCTGGGAGATAGGAGAAGAAGGCTGGGATAGGAGAAGAAGGCTGGGATAGGAGAAGAAAGCTGAGATAGGAGAAGAAGGCTGGGATAGGAGAAGAAGGCTGGGATAGGAGAAGAAAGCTGAGATAGGAGAAGAAGGCTGGGATAGGAGAAGAAGGCTGGGATAGGAGAAGAAGGCTGAGATAGGAGAAGAAGGCTGAGATAGGAGAAGAAGGCTGGGAGATGGGAGAAGAAGACTGGGATAGGAGAAGAAGGCTGAGATAGGAGAAGAAGGCTGGGATAGGAGAAAAAGGCTGGGAGATAGGAGAAGAAGACTGGGATAGGAGAAGAAGGCTGAGATAGGAGAAGAAGGCTGGGAGATAGGAGAAGAAGGCTGGGATAGGAGAAGAAGGCTGAGATAGGAGAAGAAGGCTGAGATAGGAGAAGAAGGCTGAGATAGGAGAAGAAGGCTGGGTTAGGAGAAAAAGGCTGGGAGATAGGAGAAGAAGGCTGGGATAGGAGAAGAAGGCTGGGATAGGAGAAGAAGGCTGGGATAGGAGAAGAAGGCTGAGATAGGAGAAGAAGGCTGGGAGATAGGAGAAGAAGGCTGGGAGATAGGAGAAGAAGGCTGGGAGATAGGAGAAGAAGGCTGAGATAGGAGAAGAAGGCTGAGATAGGAGAAGAAGGCTGGGATATGAGAAGAAGGCTGGGATAGGAGAAGAAGGCTGGGATAGGAGAAGAAGACAGGGAGATAGGAGAAGAAGAAGGCTGGGATAGGAGAAGAAGGCTGAGAGATAGGAGAAGAAGGCTGGGAGATAGGAGAAGAAGGCTGGGAGATAGGAGACAAAGGCTGGGAGATAGGAGAAGAAGGCTGCGAGATAGGAGAAGAAGGCTGAGATAGGAGAAGAAGGCTGGGATAGGAGAAGAAGGCTGGGATAGGAGAAGAAGGCTAGGATAGGAGAAGAAGGCTGGGATAGGAGAAGAAGGCTGAGATAGGAGAAGAAGGCTGAGATAGGAGAAGGCTGGGATAGGAGAAGAAGGCTGGGATAGAAGAAGAAGGCTGAGATAGGAGAAGAAGACAGGGAGATAGGAGAAGAAGGCTGGGATAGGAGAAGAAGGCTGGGAGATAGGAGAAGAAGGCTGGGATAGGAGAAGAAGGCTGGGAGATAGGAGAAGAAGGCTGAGATAGGAGAAGAAGGCTGAGAGATAGGAGAAGAAGACTGGGATAGGAGAAGAAGGCTGGGAGATAGGAGAAGAAGGCTGGGATAGGAGAAGAAGGCTGGGATAGGAGAAGAAGGCTGGGAGATAGGAGAAGAAGGCTGGGATAGGAGAAGAAGGCTGGGATAGGAGAAGAAAGCTGAGATAGGAGAAGAAGGCTGGGATAGGAGAAGAAGGCTGGGATAGGAGAAGAAAGCTGAGATAGGAGAAGAAGGCTGGGATAGGAGAAGAAGGCTGGGATAGGAGAAGAAGGCTGGGATAGGAGAAGAAGGCTGGGATAGGAGAAGAAGGCTGAGATAGGAGAAGAAGGCTGGGATATAGGAGAAGAAGGCTGAGATAGGAGAAGAAGGCTGAGATAGGAGAAGAAGGCTGAGATAGGAGAAGAAGGCTGGGATAGGAGAAAAAGGCTGGGAGATAGGAGAAGAAGACTGGGATAGGAGAAAAAGGCTGGGAGATAGGAGAAGAAGGCTGGGATAGGAGAAGAAGGCTGAGATAGGAGAAGAAGGCTGAGATAGGAGAAGAAGGCTGGGATAGGAGAAAAAGGCTGGGAGATAGGAGAAGAAGACTGGGATAGGAGAAGAAGGCTGAGATAGGAGAAGAAGGCTGGGATAGGAGAAGAAGGCTGGGATAGGAGAAGAAGGCTGGGGGATAGGAGAAGAAGACTGAGATAGGAGAAGAAGGCTGGGATAGGAGAAGAAGGCTGAGATAGGAGAAGAAGGCTGGGATAGGAGAAGAAGGCTGGGATAGGAGAAGAAGGCTGGGATAGGAGAAGAAGGCTGGGAGATAGGAGAAGAAGGCTGGGATAGGAGAAGAAGGCTGGGATAGGAGAAGAAGGCTGGGAGATAGGAGAAGAAGGCTGGGATATTAGAAGAAGGCTGGGAGATGGGAGAAGAAGACTGGGATAGGAGAAGAAGGCTGGGATAGGAGAAGAAGGCTGGGTAGGAGAAGAAGGCTGAGATAGGAGAAGAAGGCTGAGATAGGAGAAGAAGGCTGGGATAGGAGAAGAAGGCTGGGATATAGGAGAAGAAGGCTGGGATAGGAGAAGAAGGCTGAGATATGAGAAGAAGGCTGGGATAGGAGAAGAAGGCTGGGAGATAGGAGAAGAAGGCTGAGATAGGAGAAGAAGGCTGGGATATAGGAGAAGAAGGCTGGGATAGAAGAAGAAGGCTGGGATAGGAGAAGAAGGCTGGGATAGGAGAAGAAGGCTGGGATAGGAGAAGAAGGCTGGGATAGGAGAAGAAGGCTGAGATAGGAGAAGAAGGCTGAGAGATAGGAGAAGAAGGCTGAGATAGGAGAAGAAGGCTGGGATAGGAGAAGAAGGCTGGGATAGGAGAAGAAGACTGGGATAGGGGAAGAAGACTGGGATAGGAGAAGAAGACTGGGATAGGAGAAGAAGGCTGGGAGATAGGAGAAGAAGGCTGGGAGATAGGAGAAGAAGGCAGGGATAGGAGAAGAAGGCTGGGGGATAGGAGAAGAAGGCTGGGGGATAGGAGAAGAAGGCTGGGATAGGAGAAGAAGACTGGGATAGGAGAAGAAGGCTGAGATATGAGAAGAAGGCTGGGATAGGAGAAGAAGGCTGGGAGATAGGAGAAGAAGGCTGAGATAGGAGAAGAAGGCTGAGATAGGGGAAGAAGACTGGGATAGGAGAAGAAGACTGGGATAGGAGAAGAAGGCTGAGATAGGAGAAGAAGGTTGGGATAGGAGAAGAAGGCTGGGATAGGAGAAGAAGGCTGGGATAGGGGAAGAAGGCTGGGACATAGGAGAAGAAGACGGCTGGGATAGGAGAAGAAGGCTGGGATAGGAGAAGAAGGCTGGGAGATAGGAGAAGAAGGCTGGGATAGGAGAAGAAGGCTGAGATAGAAGAAGACTGGGATAGGGGAAGAAGACTGGGATAGGAGAAGAAGGCTGGGATAGGAGAAGAAGGCTGAGATATGAGAAGAAGGCTGGGATAGGAGAAGAAGACTGGGATAGGAGAAGAAGGCTGAGATAGGAGAAGAAGGTTGGGATAGGAGAAGAAGGCTGGGATAGGGGAAGAAGGCTGGGACATAGGAGAAGAAGACGGCTGGGATAGGAGAAGAAGGCTGGGATAGGAGAAGAAGGCTGGGATAGGAGAAGAAGGCTGGGATAGGAGAAGGCTGGGATAAGAGAAGAAGGCTGGGATAGGAGAAGAAGGCTGGGATAGAAGAAGAAGGCTGGGATATGAGAAGAAGGCTGAGAGATAGGAGAAGAAGGCTGAGAGATAGGAGAAGAAGGCTGAGATAGGAGAAGAAGGCTGGGAGATAGGAGAAGAAGGCTGGGATAGGAGAAGAAGGCTGGGATAGGGGAAAAAGGCTGGGATAGGAGAAGAAGGCTGGGATAGGGGAAAAAGGCTGGGAGATAGGAGAAGAAGGCTGGGCTAAGAGAAGAAGGCTGGGATAGGAGAAGAAGGCTGGGATAGGAGAAGAAGGCTGAGATAGGAGAAGAAGGCTGGGATAGGAGAAGAAGACTGCGATAGGAGAAGAAGGCTGAGATAGGAGAAGAAGGCTGGGATAGGAGAAGAAGGCTGGATAGGAGAAGAAGACTGGGATAGGAGAAGAAGGCTGGGATAGGAGAAGAAGGCTGGGATAGGAGAAGAAGGCTGGGGGATAGGAGAAGAAGGCTGGGATAGGAGAAGAAGGCTGGGATAGGAGAAGAAGGCTGAGATAGGAGAAGAAGGCTGGGATAGGAGAAGAAGGCTGGGATAGGAGAAGAAGACTGGGATAGGAGAAGAAGGCTGGGACATAGGAGACGAAGAAGGTTGGGATAGGAGAAGAAGGCTGGGATAGGAGAAGAAGGCTGGGATAGGAGAAGAAGGCTGGGATAGGGGAAGAAGGCTGGCATAGGAGAAGAAGGCTGGGATAGGAGAAGAAGGCTGGAATAGGAGAAGAAGGCTGAGATAGGAGAAGAAGGCTGAGATAGGAGAAGAAGGCTGGGATAGGAGAAGAAGACTGGGATAGGAGAAGAAGGCTGGGATAGGAGAAGAAGGCTGGGACATAGGAGAAGAAGAAGGCTGGGATAGGAGAAGAAGGCTGGGAGATAGGAGAAGAAGGCTGGGAGATAGGAGAAGAAGGCTGGGAGATAGGAGAAGAAGGCTGGGAGATAGGAGAAGAAGGCTGAGATAGGAGAAGAAGGCTGGGATAGGAGAAGAAGGCTGGGATAGGAGAAGAAGGCTGGGATAGGAGAAGGCTGGGATAGGAGAAGAAGGCTGAGATAGGAGAAGAAGGCTGGGAGATAGGAGAAGAAGGCTGGGAGATAGGAGAAGAAGGCTGAGATAGGAGAAGAAGGCTGGGATAGGAGAAGAAGGCTGGGATAGGAGAAGAAGGCTGGGATAGGAGAAGGCTGGGATAGGAGAAGAAGGCTGGGATAGGAGAAGAAGGCTGAGATAGGAGAAGAAGGCTGGGAGATAGGAGAAGAAGGCTGGGATAGGGGAAGAAGGCTGGGATAGGAGAAGAAGGCTGGGATAGGAGAAGAAGGCTGAGATAGGAGAAGAAGGCTGGGAGATAGGAGAAGAAGGCTGGGATAGGGGAAGAAGGCTGGATAGGAGAAGAAGGCTGGGATAGGAGAAGGTTGAGATAGGAGAAGAAGGCTGGGAGATAGGAGAAGAAGGCTGGGATAGGAGAAGAAGGCTGGGATAGGAGAAGGCTGAGATTGGAAAAGAAGGCTGGGATAGGAGAAGAAGGCTAGGAGGCTTAGTCTGAGGCCCCTTTTTAGTGACTTTTTCAGTGTGTTGCGGTGGTTTCGCCGTGTAGCAGTTTCCTGGTTTGCGCCTAATTTGTCTTGCGCCCGATGTAACCTTGCTTTATGCCTATATGGGCGCCAATAATTGCGCAGTCACGCCAGTCCTGACCGTGCTTATGAAAGGCAATGGTGTGAATTGCGCAAATAAAACCTTTAAAAGACAAATCAGGGACTTCCGTTCCGGCGCTGATGGAAGCGGCAGCGTAGTTCAGAGCTCCCGAACTCCACCGACGCAAACCCGCTCCTGACCGCTAAACTACACCCGCCGATCACCTCTGACGGAGGAGTGTGATCGGTACCGATCTGCCAGACAGTATATGGAGCGCTATCTGCTCCGCAGCGGCCAGAAACCGTCGCAAAACCCTGGGTAGAGGAGACACGGCAGCCAGCTCTGTGCCCAAGATGGCGCCGATAGAGCAGAACCACGCACCTATTGACCAAGTGAGTGGCACGCAGCAATCAGCGTCACCAGATGCAGAGACAGAAAGGAGAAGAGGAGTCAATACTGGCATAGACTATCAGCTACTGGCTAGTGAGGTCAGCAAATGCCTGGCACCAGACCTAGTGAACACCATAACGGCGGCCATACAGGACACGCTAGCTGAGTTGAAAGGCCAAGAAAACGTCGGAGCCCACAGAGGACCAACGGAGGACGGAGCAATACCTGCATGTGCTGTATGATCGCATAGAAGATCTTGAAAACAGGTCCCGACCTAGTAACCTGCAAATGGTGGGCTTACCGGAAACCATCCCAGTGGCCATGCTGTACGAGATTTATGAGGAAGACCTGCTGCAGGCCCTCAAGTTGAGGGGCAGACGCATAGTGGAACGGGCTCATCGGGTGGGACCACTACTGAGGCCCATTTGGTGAGCAAAAAGGGAGCCAGGTGAGGGTGACATAAGAAAGTTAGCATAGAAAGTTCGATCATGACATCAGAATAAATAGGAAGTCTTTGGCTTGAAAGCATAGTTAGGGAGAAAATAATAGAGTGATTATTCAATTGGATCTTAGTTTCAAATTGTTTGTACTGTTTGAAACGTTGTAGTGGTATTCCATACACAGGTGAGGGGGGAAGTGAATCTCCTTTGACAGAAGGGGAATCTCATTAAAGCAAGAGGGAGACGCACCACGCAACTAAGCCACAGAGGCAAAATTATCATAAGGTTCTTACTAAAATGAGAATGGTGTCATAGTATCATAGTATATAAGGCTGGAAGGAGACGCAAGTCCATCAAGTCCAATCTTTAAGAATTAAATAAATGTTTTATCCCCATAACCTGTGATATTTTTTTCTCTCCAGAAAGTCATCCAGGCCTCTCTTGAACCTGTACATAGAGTCCTCCATAACAACCTCCTGCACATGTACATAGAGTCCTCCATAACAACCTCCTGCGGCAGATAGTTCCATAGTCTCACTGCTCGTACAGTAAAGAACCTTTGTCTATGGTGATGGTAGAATCGCCTCTCCTCTAGGTGTAGAGGATGCCCCCTGTCTATGGTGATGGTAGGATCTCCTCTCCTCTCGGTGTAGAGGATGCCCCCTGTCTATGGTGATGGTAGAACCTCCTCTCCTCTAGGTGTAGAGGATGCCCCCTGTCTATGGTGATGGTAGAACCTCCTCTCCTCTAGGTGTAGAGGATGCCCCCTGTCTATGGTGATGATAGAACCTCCTCTCCTCTAGGTGTAGAGGATGCCCCCTGTCTATGGTGATGGTAGAACCTCCTCTCCTCTAGGTGTAGAGGATGCCCCCTGTCTATGGTGATGGTAGAAGCTCCTCTCCTCTAGGTGTAGAGGATGCCCCCTGTCTATGGTGATGGTAGAACCTCCTCTCCTCTAGGTGTAGAGGATGCCCCCTGTCTATGGTGATGGTAGAACCTCCTCTCCTCTAGGTGTAGAGGATGTCCCCTGTCTATGGTGATGGTAGAACCTCCTCTCCTGTAGGTGTAGAGGATGCCCCTGTCTATGGTGATGGTAGATCCTCCTCTCCTGTAGGTGTAGAGGATGTCCCCTGTCTATGGTGATGGTAGAACCTCCTCTCCTCTAGGTGTAGAGGATGCCCCTGTCTATGGTGATGGTAGAACCTCCTCTCCTCTAGGTGTAGAGGATGCCCCCTGTCTATGGTGATAGTAGAACCTCCTCTCCTCTAGGTGTAGAGGATGCTCCCTGTCTATGGTGATGGTAGAACCTCCTCTCCTCTAGGTGTAGAGGATGCCCCCTGTCTATGGTGATGATAGACCCTCCTCTCCTCTAGGTGTAGAGGATGCCCCATGTCTATGGTGATGGTAGAACCTCCTCTCCTCTAGGTGTAGAGGATGTCCCCTGTCTATGGTGATGGTAGAACCTCCTCTCCTCTAGGTGTAGAGGATGCCCCCTGTCTATGGTGATGATAGAACCTCCTCTCCTCTAGGTGTAGAGGATGCCCCCTGTCTATGGTGATGGTAGAACCTCCTCTCCTCTAGATGTAGAGGATGCCCCCTGTCTATGGTGATGGTAGAACCTCCTCTCCTCTAGGTGTAGAGGATGCCCCCTGTCTATGGTGATGGTAGATATTCCTCTCCTCTAGGTGTAGAGGATGCCCCCTGTCTATGGTGATGATAGAACCTCCTCTCCTCTAGGTGTAGAGGATGCCCCCTGTCTATGGTGATGGTAGATATTCCTCTCCTCTAGGTGTAGAGGATGCCCCCTGTCTATGGTGATGGTAGAACCTCCTCTCCTCTAGATGTAGAGGATGCCCCCTGTCTATGGTGATGGTAGAACCTCCTCTCCTCTAGGTGTAGAGGATGCCCCCTGTCTATGGTGATGGTAGATATTCCTCTCCTCTAGGTGTAGAGGATGCCCCCTGTCTATGGTGATGGTAGAACCTCCTCTCCTCTAGGTGTAGAGGATGCCCCTGTCTATGGTGATGGTAGAACCTTCTCTCCTCTAGGTGTAGAGGATGCCCCTCTCTATGGTGATGGTAGAACCTCCTCTCCTCTAGGTGTAGAGGATGCCCCCCGTCTATGGTGATGGTAGAACCTTCTCTCCTCTAGGTGTAGAGGATGCCCCCATGTCTATAGTGATGGTAGATCCTCCTCTCCTCTAGGTGTAGAGGATGCCCCCCGTCTATGGTGATGGTAGAACCTTCTCTCCTCTAGGTGTAGAGGATGTCCCCTGTCTATGGTGATGGTAGAACCTCCTCTCCTCTAGGTGTAGAGGATGCCCCCTGTCTATGGTGATGGTAGAACCTCCTCTCCTCTAGGTGTAGAGGATGCCCCCTGTCTATGGTGATGGTAGAACCTCCTCTCCTCTAGGTGTAGAGGATGCCTCCTGTCTATGGTGATGGTAGAACCTCCTCTCCTCTAGGTGTAGAGGATGCCTCCTGTCTATGGTGATGGTAGAACCTCCTCTCCTGTAGGCGCAGAGGATGCCCCCTTGTCCTGGTCACAGGCCAAGGTATAAAAAGATCTTTGGAGAGATCCTTGTACTGTCCGTTCAGGTATTTGTACATTGTAATGAGGTTTCCCCTCAGTCGTCTTTTTTCTAAACTGAATAATCCCAAATTTTGTAATCTGTCATTGTATTCTAATCCCCCCATTCCCCTAATAATCCTGGTTGCTCTCCTCTGCACCCGTTCCAGCTCTACTATATCCTTTTTATACACTGGTGCCCAAAACTGTCCCTAATATTCCATGTGTGGTCTGACCAGGGATTTGTATAAGGGCAAAACTATATCTTTATCATGAGAATCTATTCCTCTCTTGATACATCCCATTATTTTATTTGCTTTAGCAGCAGCCGCCTGGCTCTGGTCACTAAAATTAAGTTTACCATCCACCAATACCCCCAAGTCCTTTTCAGCTCCAGTTTTACTAAGTAATTGACCGTTTAGAACATAATTATACTTTTTGTTTCCATGGCCCAAGTGCATAACTTTACATTTATCTACATTAAACCTCATCAACCATTTCTCTGCCCACTCCTCAAGCTTCCACAAATCCCTCTGTAATGCTAAACTATCGACCTCAGTATTTATTACTTTACACAGCTTAGTATCATCTGCAAATATTGAAACTTGACTGTGTAAACCCAAAGGTCATTAATAAAAATATTAAACATAAGTGGCCCCAATACTGACCCCTGTGGCACTCCACTGGTAACATCAACCCAATCTGAGAATGTGCCATTAATGACCACCCTCTGTTTTCTATCATTAAGCCAATTACTTACCCAAATACACAGATTTTCTCCTATTGCCAGCAGTCTCATTTTATATACCAACCTTTTATGTGGCACGGTGTCAAATGCCTTTGAAAAGTCCAGATATACAACATCCACAGCGTCCCCCAGATCCAGTCTTGAACTTACCTCCTCGTAGAAACCAATCATATTAGTCTGACAGGACCGATCTCTCATAAAGCCATGCTGACTCTGGGTTATAAGGTTGTGCACAGTGAGATACTCCAGGATAGCATCTCTAATAAACCCCTCAAATATTTTCCCCACCACAGCAGTTAGACTCACGGGTCTGTAGTTTCCAGGATCGCTATTTGATCCTTTTTTGTATATTAGTACCACATTTGCTATGCGCCATTCCTGTGGAGCATAACCAGTCCTCAGTGAATCTTCAAATATTAAGAATAACGGTCTGTCTATCACCGTACATAATTCATGCATTCGTGTAGTTGCCCTCCCCCCAGGTCTCTAGTTTAAACACTCCTCCAACCTTCTGGCCATTTTTTCCCCTAAAACAGCGGCCCCCTCCCCATTGAGGTGCAGCCCATCCCTACTGTAGAGCCTGTAGCCGACAGAAAAGTCAGCCCAGTTCTCCATGAACCCGGGTTACGATACAGCTCCAGATGGCTACAGATGTTCTTAGTGTATCATGTGTATACGCCCCAAACGCAGACCAGGAATCTTTCTTCATCTCTTTTAGAGACACATTAAATGGTGACATTACACCTTTGAAAATAGTGGGAGGGGATTTTAACGATGTAATGGAGGCACAAGAAGACCGTGACAGAGGGGGGAGACCGGGGAGGGGCCATGTGGAGAGATCGACCCCACTTTCTAGATTACAACAGGCGGTGGCTCTGGAAGATATTTGGAGACTGCAACACCCCCAGGATAGGGAGTACTCCCACTATTCTCACCCTCACAACTCATGGTCTAGAATAGACTATTTCTTTGTCTCAGACAGTCTGCTAAGGAGGGTCCAGGCAACTCAGTTGGAAAACATGGTAATTTCCGATCACTCCCCAGTGACATTAGATCTAGCGGACGTGTGTCCCAAAGGCACGGATTACCTGTGGCGATTCCCGACATTCCCTAGCGTGAGATGAAAGCTTCATAGTTTTAATGAAGGGGTGGTGGCTGGAGTTCATAGAGGGAAATGGGGTGCACGCGACTGACTCATTACTATATTGGGAGTCAGGCAAAATGTATCTTAGGGGTCGCATTATGGATTATGTCAAAGCATTAAAAAAAAAAAACAGCAGAACTATACAGGAAAACAAGTGAAGCGGTGCGCAAAACATATACAGCTTTCTTGGGAAACGCAACGGAGACTAACAAGGAGGCATGGTCCCAGGCGCAAAGGGATTACACAATATGGGCAGAAAGGAAGGAGAGTTTCGTCCGGTCCCAGCTGCAGCTAGATCTGCACAAATTTGGGGATAAGTCCAGAAGACTGCTAGCGAACCTGGCTAAGGGCAGAAAACCGGGGTCTCACATACTGAAACTCAAAGATAGTGGAGGAACACTACACGTAGACCCGGCAAAGATTACTTCCATTTTGGGAGACTATTATGCCGCGCTGTATGTTGACACACCAGGGGAAGAAAGACGGGGGGAAGGATTCCTCCGGCGAGTAAAACTGCCCAAGGTAACTCCTGAGCAACTGCAGTTATTAAATGCCCCGATTTCTGCAGAGGAAATTCAGCGCACAATTAAAAACATGCCGAATGGCAAAGCACCGGGACCGGATGGATATCCGGGAGAATTTTATGAGGCCATGCATGAACAAGTAACACTAAATTAGGACAGGGGGCGCCCCTCTCAAAGCATTTAAACACAGCATATATAAAATTAATCCCAAAAGAGGAGAAGAGCTCGGAAGAACCGGCCTCGTACAGGCCAATATCATTAATAAATGCTGACTTAAAGCTGCTATCGAAAATATATGTTCTAATGGCCCTGGATGTGTCATCCAGACTACCTCAGGGGGCGAGGGCGCCTGCCCTGGTCACTCCAGATGCAGAAAAGGCGTTTGATAACGTGCGTTGGGAGTGGCTAGGGCCAGGTGCTGAACGTAATGGGCTTTGAGGGAGCTTTTCGCACATACTTGGGAACATTATATCGGAATGCGTGGGCAAGGGTACACACTCCAGGCTTTTTATCGAAGCCCTTCCCACTAAAAAAGGGTACACGTCAGGGGTGCCCCCTCTCCCCGCTCCTTTTCAATATAGCCCTGGAACCGATGGCACGGTTATTGCCCGAGACACAACTTTTTGATGGAATAAAAGTAGGTAACTCATCATTGAGAGCGGCTTTTTTTGCGGACGACATTGTCCTGTTCATGGCGAATCCACAATCACAGTTACCGGCACTTTTACAGGTTTTCAATGAATATGCAGAGATCTCGGGGTACCGCTTAAATAGGGAAAAGTGTGAGGTCCTCTTTCTAGGGGGTTCACACCAAGAAGGAACACAGGCAACTAGGATAGGAGAAATACCGGTCGCTCCCTCCTGGATTACCTACTTAGGGATAAAAATAGGTAAAACCCCAGATTCTATATATCGCCTAAACTACCCCCCACTCTTTAATAAAATATCACAGGAACTGCGGCAATGGCAGACGTTGCCTCTCTCATTATTGGGGAGAAATCATCTGGTAAAGATGATGAGTATCTCCAAGTTGCTATACCCCATGCAAACAATCCCGCATTTACTGAGACACAAGGACATCATGAGCCTTAATAAGGAAATATCACACTTCTTGTGGCGGGGGAAACGACCTCGCATCGGATTTTCAAAACTGACTATGACAAAGGACCAGGGGGGAATGAACATGCCCGATATTAGATGCTACAATCTAGCTTGTCTAACGCGACACGTACTGGACTAAAAGACAGTAATTATTACTCGGACACGAAACTGGAATCGGAATACTGTTCCCCATGGGATCCCCGTACTTTATTGCATGTCCAGATAAGTTCCCTACCACCGGAGATCAAATCCTCGACCGTTCTGAGGGACACAATAGCGGCTTGGAAGGTGGAAAGGAAAATTTTTCATCTCCCATGGACGATTTCAATATACTTGCCCTTATGGAACCATCCGGCCTTCGCACAGGGCCGTCAGAGCAGGTTATTCGTAGCATGGAGGGAGAAGGGGATTCATACAGTTAAAGACCTACTGCATATGCAGGAGCACAGATGGATGACAAAAGAGGAAGTGATACAGAAGTATGACCTGACGGGCGATCAGACAATGCAGTTTGCACAGGTGATGAATTTCTGCCTGAACAGGGTCCGAGACATGACGCTAGAAGGAACAGAAATTGACTTTGACCGGATTCTGAAATTCCCCATGCAAACGGGAGGCATATCCATACTATACCGATACATCCGAAAGCAGCTGGGAGCTAAAGAACTTGCTTTCACCAGTTGGGGCAGACAGCTTCGGGTGGAAGGCATAGGGGAAAGAATCCTTAAGGGGTGGCAGGCGGTTAGGAACAATGTAATTAGTGAAAGGTGGAGGGACACCCAGTTCCGCATAATGCATAGGGCAATTTATGCCTTCAACTTAGCCCCCTCCCCAGCTTTCCCCGAAAGAAAGGTGGAATGCCCCAAATACCGGGAGCCGGGTACTGACTTGTACCATGGTCTATGGGACTGCCCTCACTCCAGAGAGTTTTGGACGGAGGTGCAGAGATTGGGCACCTCACTGTGGGGCAAAGACCCGATCACATACCTGTTTCACTATGACATAGGACAGGAGGATGAGTCCCAACCCACGTCAGGAGTGTTGCCAAAACTATTTCATGTAGTCAGCTTGGTTGGAAAGAGATGCCTCCTGCAGCACTGACTGGAGCCAAGGGTCCCCCCGGTATCCATGGTTCGGGATCAAATGACCCAACTCTTCTATTTGGAAAGGTTAGAAGCAGAAAAGGCCAAATCCAAATTGACGGGAAAGCTTTTTAAGAGATGGAAGGGGTTCCTGGCACATCATGTCTCCCCAGGGGAACGCGATAGTATTTTTCAGCCATTCACACTCACTCAATGGTACTTGATGGAACAATTAAGGGGCACACTCAGGAACTGGGGGATACCTGCATAGGAGACTGAAGAGCTCAGTTGCTACTGAAAGGGAAAATGAAGGCTTCCGAAGGTTGAGGTCTGGGAGACCCCTATACGGGTGTGAACCTCTCATATGTGTATGGAGAAGTTAAGTAACTGGATAGACAAATCTAAGTAACGAGTTCAAGGGATTAATGTAAAGATGTTCAAGGTAATAAATATGGTGTTTTCAAACTTGATAATACAATGTGAAGTATACTTTGGCTGCTCATTTGACCTGCGAGTCATATACAGATCCTACGGCACTGCCGAGTTTTATGTAATGCATGGCCTGCGAGCCATATATGTGTGGAGTAAATGATTGTACTGAAAAATAAAAATAAATTAAAAAAAAAAAAAAAATCAGGTACAAAAAAATAGACTGACAAATAAATGACCCCCGATATCAGCAATGGCGAGTGCCCAAACTACAACCAAAAGCCACAGATTTTTGCCTAATGCCAATTTATAGCAACTCATTGCTTCTTGCTGTGTCACGTATGTGCGCCCTGAAGACATCAATACAGCAGAAGGATGGAAAATTCCAGGATGAATCGCAGGAGCGGAGGAGGGGCTTCAGTGATAATGACAATTGTTTATTTTCTATTACCAATCAGACTATACGCGTTTCGGGGACGGACTGCTCCCTTCTTCAGGTCCACAGAATAAAACAGTCTTCTGATGTTTCTGGACTCTGTGTGAATCGTGTATGGGGCATACAAAATCCTGAGTAAGATAGGGTTAAAATTAATTAGTGAGCCTAGACGTAGGTCCTGGACGTAGGGACGTAGAGAGCCAGGACAGTCCAAAGCGCTCCGTGTCCAAAAAGACCACTGGTTTTATGGTGACACAACAGAAAGCAAAAACATCAGCGAGATTAGACCCCAGACCCGATCACCAGAATCAGAAACCAATCCCCACCTACCAGAAAGGTTCTCAAATGTCACCAGTGCCTGATTCCCAGTGCGGGTGAAGGAGGTGACCGGACCCCCCCCAGAGCGCCGCTTACTCTCCAGGTACAGAATCAGGAAGTCCGTGTCCACGTCATCAGTGAGTCCCAGAATCTCCACTTCCATCCTGATCAAAAAAAGATGGAATTAGTCTTACCGGTAATTCGGTTTCCACTAGTAACCATGACAACCCCCACCTGGAGGATGCTCCTTATATCCTGTAGGGACAGGAAGTCACAAGAGTTCAAAGGCTCCTCCCTAGCACCCCACACCAGTGTCTACCAAAGTACCACCTGGAAGGATGTAAGTGCATACACCTTTGGACCCGTTACCAAGAAGGAAGGAAGGGAGGGAAATAATGGGGGGCCGTCATGGTCACTAGTGGAAACCGAATTACCGGTAAGACTAATTCCATCTTTTCCACCACGTTCCCATGACGGCCCCCACCTGGAGACTTACCAGATTACCCATTATTTGGGAGGGACCACTGCCTGGAGAATCTTTCTGCCAAACATCAGATCACTCTGAGAGGCAATGTCCAAGCGCTAGTGCTTTGCGAATGTTGAGGAGCTTGACCACGTGGCTGCGCGGCAGATCTGGTCTAAGGATGCGCCTCTTTTTTCTGCCCATGAAGTTGCCATGGCTCTGGTAGAATGAGCTTTAATGCTTTCTGGTAGGGAAGTGTTTGCTGACTTATAACAAAGTATGATGGTAGATTTTATCCATCTGGCTAGAGTTGCTTTAGAGGCTTTACTGCCATTATTAATAGGTTAGAATCTTTCCTCCAACTTTGTGTAGCTTCTAGATACAGAAGCACAGTCCTCCTAACATCTAAGGTCTGCCATTTCTTTTCACCGTCTGTTTTAGGGTCGGGATAGAAAGAGGGAAGAATAATTTCTTGTTTGCGATGGAAGTCTGAGACCACTTTTGGGAGAAATAAGGGGTCTAGTTTAAGGACTATTCTATCCTCTAGGACTCTTAAGAAGGGATCTTTACATGAAAGGGCCTGAATTTCTCCTAATCTACGAGCTGTAGTGATGGCTATAAGAAAGGCTGTTTTTAGTGTAAGGTTTTTTATGATTTTTGCCTCTAGGGGTTCAAAGGAAGGCCCTGTAAGATGGTCTAACACTAAGGAAAGATCCCAAGGGGGAGTTTGGTTTTTAATGTAAGGTCTAATACGGATAAGGATAAATCTTTTGACCCACTGGTGGTTGGCCAGGGGAAAATCAAGAAAAACTCTAAGGGGGTAATTTACTAAGGGCCCGATTCGCGTTTTCCCGACGTGTTACCCGAATATTTCCGATTTGCGCCGATTGCCCCTGTATTGCCCCGCGATCGGATTGTGGCGCATCGGCGCTGGCATGCACGCGACGGAAATCGGGGGGGCGTGGCCGAACGAAAACCCGACATATTCGGAAAAACCGCTGCATTTAAAAACGGAAAATGTGTCGCTTGGGACGTGCTTACCTTCACTTGGTCCGGGTCGGTGAATTTCAGGGCATCCAGATGCTTTTCAGCGCAGCAGCGACACCTGGTGGACGGCGGAGGAACTACCTTGATGAATCCTGGCCAGACCCGAATCCACCATAAAGAACGCGCTGCTGGATCGCAAACGGACCGGGTAAGTAAATCTGCCCCTAAGTGCAGAAATCTGGACCTTGAGTGTGCTCGGTCTAAGACCCAAGGAAAATCCCGACTGTAAGAAGTCTAACACTTGAGCTAAATTTGGGTTTCCCTGAGAGGGAGGACGGTCTCCGCACCAGGAGGAGAATATTTTCCAAATTTTTTGATAGATGGCATTTGTTACTGGTTTCCTGCTTGCTTTCATGGTGCTGATCACCTCACTAGAGAGTCCTCGGGCTGCTTAGAACGACCTCTCAGGATCCAGGCTGTCAGTTTTACCGTATTTTCCGGACTATAAGGCGCACTTAAAAGCATTGGATTTCCGTGGAAATCCAAAGTGCGCCTTATAGTCAGGTGCGCCCTATGTATGGCGCTGGGCACAGGGCAGCGGACCATACTTACATAGGTCCCCGCTACCGGAGATCTCCAGCGGGAGATCTGCTGTCTCCGGTAGCGGGGACCTATGTAAGTATGGTCCGCTGCCCTCCTCCGCCTCCCCCTCACCTTCCCCGCGTTCCCCGTCGCGTCTCGGCGTCGCGTCTCGTCGCCGCGTCCCGTCGCCGCGTCACGTTGGGTCTCCGCCACGCCCCCGGACCTCCGCCACGCCCCCGGCCGCCGGACCCCGCGCCTTATAGTCCGATGCGCCTTATATATGTAATTATTACATATATAAGGCGCATCGGACTAATGCGCCTTATAGTCCGGTGCGCCCTATAGGGCAGAAAATACGGTAACTGTTTTATGTTTTGATGATGTAATGGTCCGTGTGTGAGAAGGTCCTGACGGTAGGGAAGATGATAGGGATTGTCTATGGACAGTCTCTGAACAAGCTCCTTTTTGGCCAGAACGGAGCAATGAGTATCAGTAAAATCTTTTCGGATCTTAGTTTCTGTAGCACTTTTGGAATCAAAGATATAGGGGGGAAGGCATAGACTAGACCTGCTCCCCATGACTGGCTGAGAGCATCTAGGCCTGATGGAGAGCCCCTGGGATTCAGAGAGAAAAAGAGGGTCGCCTTTCTGTTTTAAAAAGTGGCAAACAGATCCAGAGTTGGAGTTCCCCAAAGATGGCAAATTTCCAAAAAAGGTTTCTGGATTTAGAGAGCATTCGTTTGGGTCCAGTATGACCCTGCTCAAGAAATCTGCTTTTATATTCTCTATACCCTTTAAGTGGATTGCTGAGAGGGAGAGGAGGTGAGATTCTGCCCATCTGAAAATTTGACAACATAGATTTGTCAGGCTCTTTGATTTTGTTCCCCCTTGCCTGCGAAGGTAAGCGACCGTAGTCGTATTGTCGGAGAAGATTTTGATATGTTGACCTTCTATGGATTTGTGGGCAGCTTTGAGCGTTTCTAAGACCGCTTTCAGCTCTCTGTAGTTTGAGGACATGGATCGGGATAGATTGTCCCACTGTCCTTGAAGATGTAGGTCTGGAAGAACTGCCCCCCAACCTTGCAGGCTTGCGTCTGTCTGTATTGTGAGAACCGGGGAGGGATTCCCCCAGACCCCCTTCCTTAGATTTTGGGGATTTTTCCACCAATTTAGCGAGTGTTTTACTAGATAAGGGATTTTTACCTTGCGATCTAGATGTAGCAGATTTTTGTCCCAGATTCGGATCGTCCAGGCCTGCATGATTCTCGTGTGACTTTGAGCCCAAGCCACGCACTGGATGCAGGAGGTCAGAAGTCCCAGTAGACTAAGGCTGCACGGATACTGCAGAAGATCTTCCCCTGAAAGGGACTTACAGTTTGTTTTAATTTTTGGAATTTTTCTTGTGGCAAAAAAGAACTCTGTTTCCTTGAGTCCAGCATTACCCCGAGAAATGTCTTTGTTTTCTCTGGAAAGAAATTGGATTTCTCCTGGTTTATTATCCAGCCTAAATCCTGAAGGAGAAGTAGAGATGTCTGTAAGTGAAGAGCAGGTGGTCTAAGTAGGGTACTATTACAAGGTTTCTCATTCTTAGGTAGGCTACTACTTCTACCATTAGCTTGGTGAATATGCGTGGAGCGGATGAAATTCCAAACGGTAGTGCCCTGAACTGGAAATGAAGGATTTTCCCCTGTGGGGATTGAATCGCAGACCTCAGATATTTCTGGTGGTTTTGGAAGATTGGGACATGATAGTACGCGTCCTTGAGGTCCACTGTGCATAGAGAATAATTTTGACCTATGAGAGGCACTGTAGATTTTATTGACTCCATCTTGAAATGTTTGGTTATTATAAACTTGTTCAATTTTTTTAGGTTTATAATTAAATGGTGCGTGGTATTTTACTAAAAATAGAGGGGAGTAGAATCCTTTCCCTTCCTCTGTCTCCTGTACCAGGACAATCACATTCATGTGGCACAGATGCTGAATGTTGGCCCATAACTGAAGATTTTGAGTCTTGAGAAATTTGGGAGAAACATTGCCTTTTTTGTTTTTGGTCGGGGTTAAAGAGGTACCCACGACCTGCTCCGCCTTTTGCGTAGCTCCACCTGCCAGACTTCCCTTTGCCCCTAAATTGGGTTTTATTTTCCCTAGAGGGGCAAAAGGAAAAAGAGGGTCTTTTGGGGGAAGGTTTGTTAGACGGAAACCCCTTTTTTCTGTCCGCCGCTCTTTCCAGGATAGAATCCAAAGACGAATTCTCCCTGGAATGGAATTCCACATAACATGGTCTTTGATTTAACGTCACCGCCCACTGTTTTACCCATAATGACTTACGGACTGAGTTGGTTAGGGCCGCTTCCTTAGCCGAGAATCTTAAAGCCTCAGCAGACGCATCGGCAAGGAAAGCAGTAGCGGATTTTAAGAGGGGCATGGACTCTATGATGGATTCTCTAGGGGTTTTATTTACTAATTCTGAGAGCCACAAAAAGAGGGTCCTAGCTACACAAGTGGACGCAATGTTTGTTTTTATGTTTAGGGAGGATGCTTCCCACGCTTTTTTCAAAAGGGCATCAGATTTCCGATCTAAAGGGTCTTTAAGCTGTGCGATATCCTCAAAGGGGAGGTCAGTCGTTTTAAACACTTTGGTGACCTGAACATCTATTTTAGGTATAGAGTCCCATAAAGCGTGATCTTCAAATACTAGTCTGTTGTGAAATTCTTTAGGGACTGATATTCTTTTCTCAGGGACCTTCCACTCCTCTAGAACTAGATCTTTTAATGTGTCTACCACTGGAAAGACCCGTTTCTTTTTATATTATAGTCCTCCGAAGAGTTCAGACTGAACCGAGGATGGTTCAACCACGTCCTGAATATCTAGAGGATTTTTTAGAGCTTTTAATAAATTATCCAGATCCTCTGAGGAAAATCGATATTTTGCCTGATTTAGTTCTCCAGGTTGAGCTTCTTCAAGGTCAATCCTGAAGGAAAATCCGAATCCTCATCAGAAGAGGAGGTCTGAATATATTTAGCCTTTTTCTTAGGGGGTTCAGGTAAGTGGGCCGCAATAGATGAGGATAATCTTAGTTCATCTATTAAGGAAGATCTTTGCTCTTTGAGGATTGTATTACGCAGTCTGGACATGAGCTCTTTCTATAATCCTCTGCCATCTTTGTATTACACGGCCCACAACGTTTGGAAGGTTTTTTAGTTGGTTTTTCCCTCTCTCTCTCCTCTTTGAGGATTGTATTACGCAGTCTGGACATGAGCTCTTTCTATAATCCTCTGCCATCTTTGTATTACACGGCCCACAACGTTTGGAAGGTTTTTTAGTTGGTTTTTCCCTTTCTCTTTGCTCTTTGAGGATTGTATTACGCAGTCTGGACATAAACTCTTTCTATAATCCTCTGCCATCTTTGTATTACACGGCCCACAACGTTTGGAAGGTTTTTTAGTTGGTTTTTCCCTCTCTCTCTCCTCTTTGAGGATTGTATTACGCAGTCTGGACATGAGCTCTTTCTATAATCCTCTGCCATCTTTGTATTACACGGCCCACAACGTTTGGATGGTTTTTTAGTTGGTTTTTCCCTCTCTCTCTCCTCTTTGAGGATTGTATTACGCAGTCTGGACAGGAGCTCTTTCTATAATCCTCTGCCATCTTTGTATTACACGGCCCACAACGTTTGGAAGGTTTTTTAGTTGGTTTTTCCCTCTCTCTTTGCTCTTTGAGGATTGTATTACGCAGTCTGGACATGAGCTCTTTCTATAATCCTCTGCCATCTTTGTATTACACGGCCCACAACGTTTGGATGGTTTTTTAGTTGGTTTTTCCCTCTCTCTTTGCTCTTTGAGGATTGTATTACGCAGTCTGGACATGAGCTCTTTCTATAATCCTCTGCCATCTTTGTATTACACGGCCCACAACGTTTGGAAGGTTTTTTAGTTGGTTTTTCCCTCTCTCTTTGCTCCTTTTCTCTGGGTTCTTTCTGTTCCTCACCCTGAGAACAAGAAAAAGATTAGTGGGGAGCAGCACAATGAAAAACGAATTAAAATTCGTGGTGTGTACAAGCTTCAAAAGGATCCGACTCCAAATCCCATAGGTAACCAGAATTCAAAACAGGGAAGCAGCAAAAAATCAGTGTTTTATTTCGCCAGTGGGCAGATGCAACGTCTCAATGCAGCCATTTTCAAGCATAATTAGTGATAGTACAAGGCGGGTTTTTATCCCCCACAGGATGTGACATCATTAATCAGGTTACATTGAATAAAGTAGTAAAAGGACATAAATACATATTGAACAGTGGTAAGATAGTCATACAGTGTTACAATAAAACAAGTGACTACATAATTAGTGTATTTACAATGTTGCCAACAGACAGTCAGCCCGGGGATCCGTCATGCCTACATCAATAATCAAAAGCGCATGTCTAAAGGGTTGCCTAGGTAACCAGAAAAACAAGAAACTGATAAGGCACTAAAAGAGGAGTTAAAGCACATTGGTAACGGCACAAATAACTCTAAAGCCCACACATCAAGACCAGGGCTTACCTCAGTCCGGATCACATGAAGCTTTCCCACTTCCAAGATGGCCGCTGCCCTGTCTGGACACTCTCGCGAGAGTAGAGGCGTCCCTGTGTGAGTGACGTTGCTGAGTGACAACGCGATCGCACCGTCCCAGCTAGTCCCCTGCGGGAGCTTCATGTGATCCGGACTGAGGTAAGCCCTGGTCTTGATGTGTGGGCTTTAGAGTTATTTGTGCCGTTACCAATGTGCTTTAACTCCTCTTTTAGTGCCTTATCAGTTTCTTGTTTTTCTGGTTACCTAGGCAACCCTTTAGACATGCGCTTTTGATTATTGATGTAGGCATGACGGATCCCCGGGCTGACTGTCTGTTGGCAACATTGTAAATACACTAATTATGTAGTCACTTGTTTTATTGTAACACTGTATGACTATCTTACCATTGTTCAATATGTATTTATGTCCTTTTACTACTTTATTCAATGTAACCTGATTAATGATGTCACATCCTGTGGGGGATAAAAACCCGCCTTGTACTATCACTAATTATGCTTGAAAATGGCTGCATTGAGACGTTGCATCTGCCCACTGGCGAAATAAAACACTGATTTTTTCACGGAGTGCTGCTTCCCTGTATTGTATTCTCCTCACCCTGAGAAGGTACACATAATAACAGCAATTACTAGATAGGGATGCGGAAATGTAGCAGAGAGGTAGCCCAGGGCTTGTACTTACAGGTGCCAGGACCTGGAACACGTTAATCGCTTCATCTGCCATGTGGAGACGCTGGAGCCGACTTGGTGTTGTCTGAGACCAGCGCCATATGCCTGAGGCTTGGCGGTTTTATGTCTAGGCTCCTCCCCCTCCGGAGAGACCCGGCAGTGTTACCTGATTGGATGGCTGGGACTGCTGGGATCGCTGGACCGGAAGTTCGTCGCGATGTACCGGAAGTTAGCGCCATGCTGGGACCTGATGCCGGAACCACGCATCGGTCGTCAGAACTGGATCCATGCGGCAATTTTCTTTAGAGGTACGTCGGCTGGCCCGGTATCAGCTGGTTCTCCTGGTTCCAGTTATTTCCTGGAGCGGAGGACAAGCTTTTTGCCTGCCGGCCCAGCAGGTAACTTTTCTCCCCCTGTACTCCGTTCCTTTTTCCCCTTGCTGGACCCAGCATTAGTCGCGCGGGACCGCTGGATAGGTCCTAGCAGGGAAGAGTGCAGGGGACGGGGAGTGTTAAGTCTTTTCCCAGCACTTAATATGGGAGCGGACTGGTCCTAAGAACCTGACAATTTGTTCTCCTCAGAGAGGAATCTCTTGTGACTTGTATCCCCTAGGGACAGGAAGACACTGGTGTGGGGTGCGAGGGAGGAGCCTTTTAAACTCCCTACAGGACACAAGGAGCATCCTCCATGTGGGGGCCGTCATGGGAACATGGTGGAAAAATATGTGTAGCAAGAGAAGAACCCCAAATCTACAGGTATTAGGACACCTCAGTGGTGGGATACAGTCTAGGACACCTCAGTGGTGGATACAGTCTAGGACACCTCAGTGGTGGGATACAGTCTAGGACACCTCAGTGGTGGATACAGTCTAGGACTCCTCAGTGGTGGGATACAGTCTAGGACACCTCAGTGGTGGGATACAGTCTAGGACACCTCAGTGGTGGATACAGTCTAGGACACCTCAGTGGTGGGATACAGTCTAGGACACCTCAGTGGTGGATACAGTCTAGGACTCCTCAGTGGTGGGATACAGTCTAGGACACCTCAGTGGTGGGATACAGTCTAGGACACCTCAGTGGTGGGATACAGTCTAGGACACCTCAGTGGTGGGATACAGTCTAGGACACCTCAGTGGTGGGATACAGTCTAGGACACCTCAGTGGTGGGATACAGTCTAGGACACCTCAGTGGTGGGATACAGTCTAGGACACCTCAGTGGTGGATACAGTCTAGGACACCTCAGTGGTGGATACAGTCTAGGACACCTCAGTGGTGGGATACAGTCTAGGACACCTCAGTGGTGGATACAGTCTAGGACATCTCAGTGGTGGGATACAGTCTAGGACACCTCAGTGGTGGGATACAGTCTAGGACACCTCAGTGGTGGGATACAGTCTAGGACACCTCAGTGGTGGATACAGTCTAGGACACCTCAGTGGTGGGTACAGTCTAGGACACCTCAGTGGTGGATACAGTCTAGGACACCTCAGTGGTGGGATACAGTCTAGGACACCTCAGTGGTGGGATACAGTCTAGGACACCTCAGTGGTGGATACAGTCTAGGACACCTCAGTGGTGGGATACAGTCTAGGACACCTCAGTGGTGGGATACAGTCTAGGGCACCTCAGTGGTGGATACAGTCTAGGACACCTCAGTGGTGGGATACAGTCTAGGACACCTCAGTGGTGGGATACAGTCTAGGGCACCTCAGTGGTGGATACAGTCTAGGACACCTCAGTAGTGGGATACAGTCTAGGACACCTCAGTGGTGGGATACAGTCTAGGACACCTCAGTGGTGGGATACAGTCTAGGACACCTCAGTGGTGGGATACAGTCTAGGACACCTCAGTGGTGGGATACAGTCTAGGACTCCTCAGTGGTGGGATACAGTCTAGGACACCTCAGTGGTGGGATACAGTCTAGGACACCTCAGTGGTGGGATACAGTCTAGGACACCTCAGTGGTGGGATACAGTCTAGGACACCTCAGTGGTGGATACAGTCTAGGACACCTCAGTGGTGGATACAGTCTAGGACGCCTCAGTGGTCGGATACAGTCTAGGACGCCTCAGTGGTGGATACAGTCTAGGACACCTCAGTGGTGGGATACAGTCTAGGACACCTCAGTGGTGGGATACAGTCTAGGACACCTCAGTGGTAGATACAGTCTAGGACACCTCAGTGGTGGATACAGTCTAGGGCACCTCAGTGGTGGATACAGTCTAGGACACCTCAGTGGTGGGATACAGTCTAGGACACCTCAGTGGTGGGATACAGTCTAGGGCACCTCAGTGGTGGATACAGTCTAGGACACCTCAGTAGTGGGATACAGTCTAGGACACCTCAGTGGTGGGATACAGTCTAGGACACCTCAGTGGTGGGATACAGTCTAGGACACCTCAGTGGTGGGATACAGTCTAGGACACCTCAGTGGTGGGATACAGTCTAGGACTCCTCAGTGGTGGGATACAGTCTAGGACACCTCAGTGGTGGGATACAGTCTAGGACACCTCAGTGGTGGGATACAGTCTAGGACACCTCAGTGGTGGGATACAGTCTAGGACACCTCAGTGGTGGATACAGTCTAGGACACCTCAGTGGTGGATACAGTCTAGGATACCTCAGTGGTGGGATACAGTCTAGGACACCTCAGTGGTGGATACAGTCTAGGACACCTCAGTGGTGGGATACAGTCTAGGACACCTCAGTGGTGGATACAGTCTAGGACACCTCAGTGGTGGGATACAGTCTAGGACACCTCAGTTGTGGGATACAGTCTAGGACACCTCAGTGGTGGGATACAGTCTAGGACACCTCAGTGGTGGATACAGTCTAGGACACCTCAGTGGTGGGATACAGTCTAGGACAGCTCAGTGGTGGATACAGTCTAGGACACCTCAGTGGTGGGATACAGTCTAGGATACCTCAGTGGTGGATACAGTCTAGGACACCTCAGTGGTGGGATACAGTCTAGGACACCTCAGTGGTGGATACAGTCTAGGACACCTCAGTGGTGGATACAGTCTAGGACACCTCAGTGGTGGGATACAGTCTAGGACACCTCAGTGGTGGGATACAGTCTAGGACACCTCAGTGGTGGGATACAGTCTAGGACACCTCAGTGGTGGGATACAGTCTAGGACACCTCAGTGGTGGGATACAGTCTAGGACAGCTCAGTGGTGGGATACAGTCTAGGACACCTCAGTGGTGGATACAGTCTAGGACACCTCAGTGGTGGATACAGTCTAGGACACCTCAGTGGTGGATACAGTCTAGGACACATCAGTGGTGGGATACAGTCTAGGACATCTCAGTGGTGGATACAGTCTAGGACACCTCAGTGGTGGATACAGTCTAGGACACATCAGTGGTGGGATACAGTCTAGGACACCTCAGTGGTGGTAGGACACCTCAGTGGTGGGATACAGTCTAGGACACCTCAGTGGTGGGATACAGTCTAGGACACCTCAGTGCTGGGATACAGTCTAGGACACCTCAGTGGTGGATACAGTCTAGGACACCTCAGTAGTGGGATACAGTCTAGGACACCTCAGTGGTGGATACAGTCTAGGACACCTCAGTGGTGGATACAGTCTAGGACACCTCAGTGGTGGGATACAGTCTAGGACACCTCAGTGCTGGGATACAGTCTAGGACTCCTCAGTGGTGGATACAGTCTAGGACACCTCAGTGGTGGGATACAGTCTAGGACACCTCAGTGGTGGATACAGTCTAGGACACCTCAGTGGGGGGATACAGTCTAGGGCACCTCAGTGGTGGATACAGTCTAGGACACCTCAGTGGTGGATACAGTCTAGGACACCTCAGTGGTGGATACAGTCTAGGACACCTCAGTGGTGGGATACAGTCTAGGACACCTCAGTGCTGGGATACAGTCTAGGACTCCTCAGTGGTGGATACAGTCTAGGACACCTCAGTGGTGGGATACAGTCTAGGACACCTCAGTGGTGGATACAGTCTAGGACACCTCAGTGGTGGATACAGTCTAGGACACCTCAGTGGTGGGATACAGTCTAGGACACCTCAGTGGTGGATACAGTCTAGGACACCTCAGTGGTGGGATACAGTCTAGGACACCTCAGTAGTGGGATACAGTCTAGGACACCTCAGTAGTGGGATACAGTCTAGGACACCTCAGTGGTGGATACAGTATAGGACACCTCAGTGGTGGGATACAGTCTAGGACACCTCAGTGGTGGATACAGTCTAGGATACTTCAGTGATGCATACAGTCTAGGACACCTCAGTGGTGGGTTATACAGTCTAGGACACCTCAGTGATGGGATACAGTCTAGGACAAGTCAGTGGTGGATACAGTCTAGGACACCTCAGTGGTGGGATACAGTCTAGGACACCTCAGTGGTGGGTTATACAGTCTAGGACACCTCAGTGGTGGATACAGTCTAGGACACCTCAGTGGTGGATACAGTCTAGGACACCTCAGTGGTGGATACAGTCTAGGACACCTCAGTGGTGGGTTATACAGTCTAGGACACCTCAGTGGTGAGATACAGTCTAGGACACCTCAGTGGTGGATACAGTCTAGGACACCTCAGTGGTGGGATACAGTCTAGGACACCTCAGTGCTGGGATACAGTCTAGGACACCTCAGTGGTGGATACAGTCTAGGACACCTCAGTGGTCGGATACAGTCTAGGACACCTCAGTGGTGGGATACAGTCTAGGACACCTCAGTGGTGGATACAGTCTAGGACACCTCAGTGGTGAGATACAGTCTAGGACACCTCAGTGGTGGATACAGTCTAGGACACCTCAGTGGTGAGATACAGTCTAGGACACCCCAGTGGTGGATACAGTCTAGGACACCTCAGTGGTGGGATACAGTCTAGGACACCTCAGTGGTGGGATACAGTCTAGGACACCTCAGTGGTGGGATACAGTCTAGGACACCTCAGTGGTGGATACAGTCTAGGACACCTCAGTGGTGGGATACAGTCTAGGACACCTCAGTGGTGGATACAGTCTAGGACACCTCAGTGGTGGATACAGTGTAGGACACCTCAGTGGTGGATACAGTGTAGGACACCTCAGTGGTCGGATACAGTCTAGGACACCTCAGTGGTGGGATACAGTCTAGGACACCTCAGTGGTGGATACAGTCTAGGACACCTCAGTGGTGGGATACAGTCTAGGACACCTCAGTGGTGGGATACAGTCTAGGACTACTCAGTGGTGGATACAGTCTAGGATACCTCAGTGGTGGGATACAGTCTAGGACACCTCAGTGGTGGATACAGTCTAGGACACCTCAGTGGTGGGATACAGTCTAGGACACCTCAGTGGTGGGATACAGTCTAGGACACCTCAGTGATGGGATACAGTCTAGGACACCTCAGTGATGGGATACAGTCTAGGACACATCAGTGGTGGATACAGTCTAGGACACCTCAGTGGTGGGATACAGTCTAGGACACCTCAGTGGTGGGATACAGTCTAGGACACCTCAGTGGTGGGATACAGTCTAGGACACCTCAGTGGTGGGATACAGTCTAGGACACCTCAGTGGTGGGCTACAGTCTAGGACACCTCAGTGGTGGGATACAGTCTAGGACACCTCAGTAGTGGGATACAGTCTAGGACACCTCAGTGGTGGATACAGTCTAGGACACCTCAGTGGAGGATACAGTCTAGGACACCTCAGTGGTGGGATACAGTCTAGGACACCTCAGTGATGGGATACAGTCTAGGACACCTCAGTGGTGGGATACAGTCTAGGACACCTCAGTGGTGGGATACAGTCTAGGACTCCTCAGTGGTGGATACAGTCTAGGACACCTCAGTGGTGGGATACAGTCTAGGACACCTCAGTGGTGGGATACAGTCTAGGACACCTCAGTGGTGGGATACAGTCTAGGACACCTCAGTGGTGGGATACAGTCTAGGACACCTCAGTGGTGGGATACAGTCTAGGACACCTCAGTGGTGGGATACAGTCTAGGACACCTCAGTGGTGGGATACAGTCTAGGACACCTCAGTGGTGGGATACAGTCTAGGACACCTCAGTGGTGGGATACAGTCTAGGACACCTCAGTGGTGGGATACAGTCTAGGACACCTCAGTGGTGGGATACAGTCTAGGACACCTCAGTGGTGGGATACAATCTAGGACACCTCAGTGGTGGATACAGTCTAGGACACCTCAGTGGTGGGATACAGTCTAGGACACCTCAGTGGTGGGATACAGTCTAGGACACCTCAGTGGTGGATACAGTCTAGGACACCTCAGTGGTGGGATACAGTCTAGGACACCTCAGTGGTGGGATACAGTCTAGGACACCTCAGTGGTGGGATACAGTCTAGGACACCTCAGTGGTGGGATACAGTCTAGGACACCTCAGTGGTGGATACAGTCTAGGACACCTCAGTGGTGGGATACAGTCTAGGACACCTCAGTGGTGGATACAGTCTAGGACGCCTCAGTGGTGGATACAGTCTAGGACACCTCAGTGGTGGATACAGTCTAGGACATCTCAGTGGTGGGATACAGTCTAGGACACCTCAGTGGTGGATACAGTCTAGGACGCCTCAGTGGTGGATACAGTCTAGGACACCTCAGTGGTGGGATACAGTCTAGGACACCTCAGTGGTGGATACAGTCTAGGACACCTCAGTGGTGGATACAGTCTAGGACGCCTCAGTGGTGGATACAGTCTAGGACACCTCAGTTTGATACTGATAATGTACATATTGCACTGACCCGCACTCCTGGACCGTAGTATAAAATAACAACACTTTCCTCACGATGCCCCAAGTTCTATAAAATGAAATTCACGTTTCTAATACACTTCCCTGTGATAATCTCCACTCACCCGAGTGTCCGCAGCCCCGGCCTTCCCGTGCCGTGTAATACACAGAGTGATATCTGAGCTCCGGCCTTCCCGTGCCGTGTAATACACAGAGTGATATCTGAGCCCCGGCCTTCCCGTGCCGTGTAATACACAGAGTGATATCTGAGCTCCGGCCTTCCCGTGCCGTGTAATACACAGAGTGATATCTGAGCTCCTGCAGGAAGTGAATGAGCGACAAACCAGGAAGAGACATCACAGGAGAAGAACTGAAAGTAAAGACGTGAGAGCGGGAGGGAGGCCACGTCACAGGGAGGAGGACCCAGCACTACACAGGAGAAGCCTGGACCAGGACGACTACTGGGGAGAGGATCCACACTGACAACTAGGAGGGAGAGGATCCACACTGACAACGAGGAGGGAGAGGATCCACACTGACAACTAGGAGTGAGAGGATCCACACTGACAACTAGGAGTGAGAGGATCCACACTGACAAATAGGAGTGAGAGGATCCACACTGACAACTAGGAGTGAGAGGATCCACACTGACAACTAGGAGTGAGAGGATCCACACTGACAACTAGGAGTGAGAGGATCCACACTGACAACTAGGAGTGAGAGGATCCACACTGACAACTAGGACTGAGAGGATCCAGACTGACAACTAGGAGTGAGAGGATCCACACTGACAACTAGGAGTGAGAGGATCCACACTGACAACTAGGAGAAGAGGATCCACACTGACAACTAGGAGTGAGAGGATCCACACTGACAACTAGGAGTGAGAGGATCCACACTGACAACTAGGAGTGAGAGGATCCACACTGACAACTAGGAGTGAGAGGATCCACACTGACAACTAGGAGTGAGAGAATCCACACTGACAACTAGGAGTGAGAGGATCCACACTGACAACTAGGAGGAAGAGGATCCACACTGACAACTAGGAGTGAGAGGATCCACACTGACAACTAGGAGTGAGAGGATCCACACTGACAACTAGGAGTGACAGGATCCACACTGACAACTAGGAGTGACAGGATCCACACTGACAACTAGGAGTGAGAGGATCCACACTGACAACTAGGAGTGAGAGAATCCACACTGACAACTAGGAGTGAGAGGATCCACACTGACAACTAGGAGTGACAGGATCCACACTGACAACTAGGAGTGACAGGATCCACACTGACAACTAGGAGTGAGAGGATCCACACTGACAACTAGGAGTGAGAGAATCCACACTGACAACTAGGAGTGAGAGGATCCACACTGACAACTAGGAGTGAGAGGATCCACACTGACAACTAGGAGTGACAGGATCCACACTGACAACTAGGAGTGAGAGGATCCACACTGACAACTAGGAGTGAGAGGATCCACACTGACAACTAGGAGTGAGAGGATCTACACTGACAACTAGGAGTGAGAGGATCCACACTGACAACTAGGAGTGAGAGGATCCACACTGACAACTAGGAATGACAGGATCCACACTGACAACTAGGAGTGAGAGGATCCACGCTGACAACTAGGAGCGAGAGGATCCACACTGACAACTAGGAGTGACAGGATCCACACTGACAACTAGGAGGAAGAGGATCCACACTGACAACTAGGAGTGAGAGGATCCACACTGACAACTAGGAGTGACAGGATCCACACTGACAACTAGGAGGAAGAGGATCCACACTGACAACTAGGAGTGAGAGGATCCACACTGACAACTAGGAGCGAGAGGATCCACACTGACAACTAGGAGTGAGAGGATCCACACTGACAACTAGGAGTGAGAGGATCCGCACTGACAACTAGGAGTGAGAGGATTCACACTGACAACTAGGAGTGAGAGGATCCACACTGACAACTAGGAGTGAGAGGATCCACACTGACAACTAGGAATGACAGGATCCACACTGACAACTAGGAGTGAGAGGATCCACACTGACAACTAGGAGTGACAGGATCCACACTGACAACCAGGAGTGAGAGGATCCACACTGACAACTAGGAGGAAGAGGATCCACACTGACAACTAGGAGCGAGAGGATCCACACTGACAACTAGGAGTGAGAGGATCCACACTGACAACTAGGAGTGAGAGGATCCACACTGACAACTAGGAGTGAGAGAATCCACACTGACAACTAGGAGCGAGAGGATCCACACTGACAACTAGGAGTGAGAGGATCCACACTGACAACTAGGAGCGAGAGGATCCACACTGACAACTAGGAGTGACAGGATCCATACTGACAACTAGGAGTGAGAGGATCCACACTGACAACTAGGAGCGAGAGGATCCACACTGACAACTAGGAGTGAGAGGATCCACACTGACAACTAGGAGCGAGAGGATCCACACTGACAACTAGGAGTGAGAGGATCCACACTAACAACTAGGAGTGAGAGGATCCACACTGACAACTAGGAGGGAGAGGATCCACACTGACAACTAGGAGTGAGAGGATCCACACCGACAACTAGGAGTGAGAGGATCCACGCTGACAACTAGGAGGGAGAGGATCCACACTGACAACTAGGAGTGAGAGGATCCACACTGACAACTAGGAGTGAGAGGATCCACACTGACAACTAGGAGCGAGAGGATCCACACTGACAACTAGGAGAGAGAGGATCCGCACTGACAACTAGGAGTGACAGGATCCACACTGACAACTAGGAGTGAGAGGATCCACACTGACAACTAGGAGTGAGAGGATCCACACTGACAACTAGGAGTGAGAGGATCCACACTGACAACTAGGAGAGAGAGGATCCACACTGACAACTAGGAGTGAGAGGATCCACACTGACAACTAGGAGTGACAGGATCCACACTGACAACTAGGAGTGAGAGGATCCACACTGACAACTAGGAGAGAGAGGATCCGCACTGACAACTAGGAGTGACAGGATCTACACTGACAACTAGGAGTGACAGGATCCACGCTGACAACTAGGAGTGAGTGGATCCACACTGACAACTAGGAGTGACAGGATCTACACTGACAACTAGGAGTGACAGGATCCACACTGACAACTAGGAGTGAGAGGATCCACACTGACAACTAGGAGTGAGAGGATCCACACTGATAACTAGGAGTGAGAGGATCCACGCTGACAACTAGGAGTGAGAGGATCCACACTGACAACTAGGAGAGAGAGGATCCACACTGACAACTAGGAGTGACAGGATCCACACTGACAACTAGGAGTGAGAGGATCCACACTGACAACTAGGAGTGAGAGGATCCACACTGACAACTAGGAGTGAGAGGATCCGCACTGACAACTAGGAGTGAGAGGATCCACACTGACAACTAGGAGTGAGAGGATCCACACTGACAACTAGGAGAGAGAGGATCCGCACTGACAACTAGGAGTGAGAGGATCCACACTGACAACTAGGAGTGAGAGGATCCACACTGACAACTAGGAGAGAGAGGATCCGCACTGACAACTAGGAGTGAGAGGATCCACACTGACAACTAGGAGTGAGAGGATCCACACTGACAACTAGGAGTGAGAGGATCTACACTGACAACTAGGAGTGAGAGCATCCACACTGACAACTAGGAGTGAGAGGATCCACACTGACAACTAGGAGGGAGAGCATCCACACTGACAACTAGGAGTGAGAGGATCCACACTGACAACTAGGAGTGAGAGGATCCACACTGACAACTAGGAGTGAGAGGATCCACACTGACAACTAGGAGTGAGAGGATCCGCACTGACAACTAGGAGTGAGAGGATCCACACTGACAACTAGGAGGAAGAGGATCCACACTGACAACTAGGAGTGAGAGGATCCACACTGACAACTAGGAGTGAGAGAATACACACTGACAACTAGGAGTGAGAGGATCCACACTGACAACTAGGAGTGAGAGGATCCACTCTGACAACTAGGAGTGAGAGGATCCACACTAACAACTAGGAGTGAGAGGATCCACACTGACAACTAGGAGTGAGAGGATCCACACTAACAACTAGGAGTGAGAGGATCCACACTGACAACTAGGAGTGAGAGGATCCACACTGACAACTAGGAGTGAGAGAATCCACACTGACAACTAGGAGTGAGAGGATCCACACTGACAACTAGGAGTGAGAGAATCCACACTGACAACTAGGAGTGAGAGGATCCACACTGACAACTAGGAGTGAGAGGATCCACACTGACAACTAGGAGTGAGAGGATCCACACTAACAACTAGGAGTGAGAGGATCCACACTGACAACTAGGAGTGAGAGGATCCACACTGACAACTAGGAGGAAGAGGATCCACACTGACAACTAGGAGGAAGAGGATCCACACTGACAACTAGGAGTGAGAGAATCCACACTGACAACTAGGAGTGAGAGGATCCACACTGACAACTAGGAATGACAGGATCCACACTGACAACTACGAGCGAGAGGATCCGCACTGACAACTAGGAGTGAGAGGATCCACACTGACACCTAGGAGTGAGAGGATCCACACTGACAACTAGGAGTGAGAGGATCCACACTGACAACTAGGAGTGAGAGGATCCACACTGACAACTAGGAGTGAGAGGATCCACGCTGACAACTAGGAGTGAGAGGATCCACACTGACAACTAGGAGTGAGAGGATCCACACTGACAACTAGGAATGACAGGATCCACACTGACAACTACGAGCGAGAGGATCCGCACTGACAACTAGGAGTGAGAGGATCCACACTGACACCTAGGAGTGAGAGGATCCACACTGACAACTAGGAGTGAGAGGATCCACACTGACAACTAGGAGTGAGAGGATCCACACTGACAACTAGGAGTGAGAGGATCCACGCTGACAACTAGGAGTGAGAGGATCCACACTGACAACTAGGAGTGAGAGGATCCACAATGACAACTACGAGTGAGAGGATCCACACTGACAACTAGGAGTGAGAGGATCCACACTGACAACTAGGAATGACAGGATCCACACTGACAACTACGAGCGAGAGGATCCGCACTGACAACTAGGAGTGTGAGGATCCACACTGACAACTAGGAGTGAGAGGATCCACACTGACAACTAGGAGTGAGAGGATCCACACTGACAACTAGGAGTGAGAGGATCCACGCTGACAACTAGGAGTGAGAGGATCCACGCTGACAACTAGGAGTGAGAGGATCCACACTGACAACTAGGAGTGAGAGGATCCACACTGACAACTAGGAGTGAGAGGATCCACACTGACAACTAGGAGGAAGAGGATCCACACTGACAACTAGGAGTGAGAGGATCCACACTGACAACTAGGAGTGAGAGGATCCACACTGACAACTAGGAGTGAGAGGATCCACACTGACAACTAGGAGGGAGAGGATCCATACTGACAACTAGGAGTGAGAGGATCCACACTGACAACTAGGAGTGAGAGGATCCACACTGACAACTAGGAGTGAGAGGATCCACACTGACAACTAGGAGTGAGAGGATCCACACTGACAACTAGGAGTGACAGGATCCACACTGACAACTAGGAGGGAGAGGATCCATACTGACAACTAGGAGTGAGTGGATCCACACTGACAACTAGGAGTGACAGGATCTACACTGACAACTAGGAGTGACAGGATCCACGCTGACAACTAGGAGTGAGTGGATCCACACTGACAACTAGGAGTGACAGGATCTACACTGACAACTAGGAGTGACAGGATCCACACTGACAACTAGGAGTGAGAGGATCCACACTGACAACTAGGAGTGAGAGGATCCACACTGACAACTAGGAGTGAGAGGATCCACACTGACAACTAGGAGAGAGAGGATCCACACTGACAACTAGGAGTGAGAGGATCCACACTGACAACTAGGAGTGACAGGATCCACACTGACAACTAGGAGTGAGAGGATCCACGCTGACAACTAGGAGTGAGAGGATCCACACTGACAACTAGGAGTGACAGGATCCACACTGACAACTAGGAGTGAGAGGATCCGCACTGACAACTAGGAGTGAGAGGATCCACACTGACAACTAGGAGTGAGAGGATCCACACTGACAACTAGGAGAGAGAGGATCCGCACTGACAACTAGGAGTGAGAGGATCCACACTGAAAACTAGGAGTGAGAGGATCCACACTGACAACTAGGAGTGAGAGGATCCACACTGACAACTAGGAGTGAGAGGATCCACACTGACAACTAGGAGTGAGAGGATCCACACTGACAACTAGGAGAGAGAGGATCCGCACTGACAACTAGGAGTGAGAGGATCCACACTGACAACTAGGAGTGAGAGGATCCACACTGACAACTAGGAGTGAGAGGATCTACACTGACAACTAGGAGTGAGAGCATCCACACTGACAACTAGGAGTGAGAGGATCCACACTGACAACTAGGAGGGAGAGCATCCACACTGACAACTAGGAGTGAGAGGATCCACACTGACAACTAGGAGTGAGAGGATCCACACTGACAACTAGGAGTGAGAGGATCCACACTGACAACTAGGAGTGAGAGGATCCGCACTGACAACTAGGAGTGAGAGGATCCACACTGACAACTAGGAGGAAGAGGATCCACACTGACAACTAGGAGTGAGAGGATCCACACTGACAACTAGGAGTGAGAGAATACACACTGACAACTAGGAGTGAGAGGATCCACACTGACAACTAGGAGTGAGAGGATCCACTCTGACAACTAGGAGTGAGAGGATCCACACTGACAACTAGGAGCGAGAGGATCCACACTGACAACTAGGAGTGAGAGGATCCACACTGACAACTAGGAGTGAGAGGATCCACACTGACAACTAGGAGTGAGAGGATCCACACTGACAACTAGGAGTGAGAGGATCCACACTGACAACTAGGAGTGAGAGGATCCACACTGACAACTAGGAGTGAGAGGATCCACACTAACAACTAGGAGTGAGAGGATCCACACTGACAACTAGGAGTGAGAGGATCCACGCTGACAACTAGGAGTGAGAGGATCCACACTGACAACTAGGAGTGAGAGGATCCACACTGACAACTAGGAGTGAGAGGATCCACACTGACAACTAGGAGTGAGAGAATCCACACTGACAACTAGGAGTGAGAGGATCCACACTGACAACTAGGAGTGAGAGGATCCACACTGACAACTAGGAGTGAGAGGATCCACACTAACAACTAGGAGTGAGAGGATCCACACTGACAACTAGGAGTGAGAGGATCCACACTGACAACTAGGAGTGAGAGGATCCACACTGACAACTAGGAGTGAGAGGATCCACACTGACAACTAGGAGTGAGAGGATCCACACTGACAACTAGGAGTGAGAGAATCCACACTGACAACTAGGAATGACAGGATCCACACTGACAACTACGAGCGAGAGGATCCACACTGACAACTAGGAGGAAGAGGATCCACACTGACAACTAGGAGTGAGAGGATCCACACTGACAACTAGGAGCGAGAGGATCCACACTGACAACTAGGAGTGAGAGGATCCACACTGACAACTAGGAGTGAGAGGATCCACACTGACAACTAGGAGTGAGAGGATCCGCACTGACAACTAGGAGTGAGAGGATCCACACTGACACCTAGGAGTGAGAGGATCCACACTGACAACTAGGAGTGAGAGGATCCACACTGACAACTAGGAGTGAGAGGATCCACACTGACAACTAGGAGTGAGAGGATCCACGCTGACAACTAGGAGTGAGAGGATCCACACTGACAACTAGGAGTGAGAGGATCCACAATGACAACTACGAGTGAGAGGATCCACACTGACAACTAGGAGTGAGAGGATCCACACTGACAACTAGGAATGACAGGATCCACACTGACAACTACGAGCGAGAGGATCCGCACTGACAACTAGGAGTGTGAGGATCCACACTGACAACTAGGAGTGAGAGGATCCACACTGACAACTAGGAGTGAGAGGATCCACACTGACAACTAGGAGTGAGAGGATCCACGCTGACAACTAGGAGTGAGAGGATCCACGCTGACAACTAGGAGTGAGAGGATCCACACTGACAACTAGGAGTGAGAGGATCCACACTGACAACTAGGAGTGAGAGGATCCACACTGACAACTAGGAGTGAGAGGATCCACACTGACAACTAGGAGGAAGAGGATCCACACTGACAACTAGGAGTGAGAGGATCCACACTGACAACTAGGAGTGAGAGGATCCACACTGACAACTAGGAGTGAGAGGATCCACGCTGACAACTAGGAGTGAGAGGATCCACACTGACAACTAGGAGTGAGAGGATCCACGCTGACAACTAGGAGTGAGAGGATCCACACTGACAACTAGGAGTGAGAGGATCCACACTGACAACTAGGAGTGAGAGGATCCACACTGACAACTAGGAGTGAGAGGATCTACACTGACAACTAGGAGTGAGAGGATCCACACTGACAACTAGGAGTGAGAGGATCTACACTGACAACTAGGAGGAAGAGGATCCACACTGACAACTAGGACTGAGAGGATCCACACTGACAACTAGGAGTGAGAGGATCTACACTGACAACTAGGAGGGAGAGGATCCACACTGACAACTAGGAGTGACAGGATCCACACTGACAACTAGGAGTGAGAGGATCCACACTGACAACTAGGAGTGAGAGGATCCACGCTGACAACTAGGAGTGAGAGGATCCACACTGACAACTAGGAGTGACAGGATCCACACTGACAACTAGGAGTGAGAGGATCCACACTGACAACTAGGAGTGAGAGGATCCACACTGACAACTAGGAGTGAGAGGATCCACACTGACAACTAGGAGGGAGAGGATCCACACTGACAACTAGGAGTGAGAGGATCCACACTGACAACTAGGAGTGAGAGGATCCACACTGACAACTAGGAGTGAGAGGATCCACAATGACAACTAGGAGTGAGTGGATCCACACTGACAACTAGGAGTGACAGGATCTACACTGACAACTAGGAGTGACAGGATCCACACTGACAACTAGGAGTGAGAGGATCCACGCTGACAACTAGGAGTGAGAGGATCCACACTGACAACTAGGAGTGAGAGGATCCACACTGACAACTAGGAGTGAGAGGATCCACACTGACAACTAGGAGTGAGAGGATCTACACTGACAACTAGGAGGAAGAGGATCCACACTGACAACTAGGAGTGAGAGGATCTACACTGACAACTAGGAGGAAGAGGATCCACACTGACAACTAGGACTGAGAGGATCCACACTGACAACTAGGAGTGAGAGGATCTACACTGACAACTAGGAGGGAGAGGATCCACACTGACAACTAGGAGTGACAGGATCCACACTGACAACTAGGAGTGAGAGGATCCACACTGACAACTAGGAGTGAGAGGATCCACACTGACAACTAGGAGTGAGAGGATCCACACTGACAACTAGGAGTGAGAGGATCCACACTGACAACTAGGAGGGAGAGGATCCACACTGACAACTAGGAGTGAGAGGATCCACACTGACAACTAGGAGTGAGAGGATCCACACTGACAACTAGGAGTGAGAGGATCCACAATGACAACTAGGAGTGAGTGGATCCACACTGACAACTAGGAGTGACAGGATCTACACTGACAACTAGGAGTGACAGGATCCACACTGACAACTAGGAGTGACAGGATCCACACTGACAACTAGGAGTGAGAGGATCCACACTGACAACTAGGAGTGAGAGGATCCACACTGACAACTAGGAGGAAGAGGATCCACACTGACAACTAGGAGTGAGAGGATCCACACTGACAACTAGGAGTGAGAGGATCCACACTGACAACTAGGAGTGAGAGGATCCACGCTGACAACTAGGAGTGAGAGGATCCACACTGACAACTAGGAGTGAGAGCAGGGGCGGACTGGGAATTTAAAGTGGCCCTGGAAAAAACTGTAAAAGTGGCCCCATTCTGTGGGCGGAGTCAAACAAGTAGGTGTGGCCTTGTGATGTGGGTGGAGTTACTAAACTCCATACAAACTGTTAATAGAAGGTCTAAATCAACATGTACACCGCAGAGAAAGAGACTCATACTGCCTCCTTGTACAGGAATAATACTTCTATTTTAAGAGCACACAACTTAATACTGCCATATATGTACACTAAAAACATACTACAATACCTTCTCCAATAAACAAGAATGTAACTACTATAATACTACTGCCCCTAAGTAAAATATATTGTAATACTGCCCCCTATGTACAAGAACATAACTCCTATAATACTGCCCCCTATGTACAAGAACATAACTCCTATAATACTGCCCCCTATGTACAAGAATATAACTACTATAATACTGCCCCCTATGTACAGGGATATAACTACTATAATACTGCTCCCTATGTACAAGAATATAACTACTATAATACTGCCCCCTATGTACAAGAATATAACTACTATAATACTATCCCCTATGTACAGGAATATAACTACTATAATACTGCCCCCTATGTACAAGAATATAACTACTATAATACTGCTCCCTATGTACAGGAATATAACTACTATAATACTGCCCCCTATGTACAGGAATATAACTCCTATAATACTGCTCCCTATGTACAGGAATATAACTACTATAATACTGCCCCCTATGTACAGGAATATAACTACTATAATACTGCCCCCTATGTACAGGGATATAACTATTATAATACTGCCTCCTATGTACAAGAATATAACTACTATAATACTGCCCCCTATGTACAGGAATATAACTACTATAATACTGCCCCCTATGTACAAGAATATAACTACTATAATACTGCCCCCTATGTACAAGAATATAACTACTATAATACTGCTCCCTATGTACAGGTTATAACTACCATAATACTGCCCCCTATGTACAGGAATATAACTACTATAATACTGCCCCCTATGTACAAGAATATAACTACTATAATACTGCCCCCTATGTACAAGAATATAACTACTATAATACTGCTCCCTATGTACAGGAATATAACTACTATAATACTGCCCCCTATGTACAAGAATATAACTACTATAATACTGCCCTCTATGTACAAGAATATAACTACTATAATATTACCCCCTATGTACAGCAATATAACTACTATAATACTGCCCCCTATGTACAAGAATATAACTACTATAATACTGCCCCCTATGTACAAGAATATAACTACTATAATACTGCCCTCTATGTACAAGAATATAACTACTATAATATTACCCCCTATGTACAGGAATATAACTACTATAATACTGTCCCCTATGTAAAGGAATATAACTACTATAATACTGCCCCCTATGTACAGGAATATAACTACTATAATACTGCCCCCTATGTACAAGTATATAACTACTATAATACTGCCCCTATGTACAGGAATATAACTACTGTAATACTGCCCCCTATGTACAGGAATATAACTACTATAATACTGCCCCCTATGTACAGGAATATAACTACTTTAATACTGCCCCCTATGTACAAGAATATAACTATTATAATACTGCCGCATATGTACAAGAATATAACTACTATAATACTGCCCCCTATGTACAGGAATATAACTACTATAATACTGTCCCCTATGTACAGGAATAATAACTACTATAATACTGCCCCCTATGTACAGGAATAATAACTACTATAATACTGCCCCCTATGTACAAGAATATAACTACTATAATACTGCCCCCTATGTACAGGAATATAACTACTATAATACTGCCCCCTATGTACAGGAATATAACTACTATAATACTGCCTCCTATGTACAGGAATATAACTACTTTAATACTGCCCCCTATGTACAAGAATATAACTATTATAATACTGTCCCCTATGTACAAGAATATAACTACTATAATACTGCCCCCTATGTACAGGAATATAACTACTATAATACTGCCCCCTATGTACAAGAATATAACTACTATAATACTGCCCCCTATGTACAAGAATATAACTACTATAATACTGCCCCCTATGTGCAAGAATATAACTACTATAATACTGCTCCCTATGTACAAGAATATAACTACTATAATACTGCCCCCTATGTACAAGAATATAACTACTATAATACTGCCCCCTATGTACAAGAATATACCTACTATAATACTGCCCCCTATGTACAAGAATATAACTACTATAATACTGCCCCCTATGTACAGGAATATAACCACTATAATACTGCCCCCTATGTACAGGAATATAACTACTATAATACTGCCCCCTATGTACAAGAATATAACTACTATAATACTGCCCCTATGTACAGGAATAATAACTACTATAATACTGCCCCCTATGTACAAGAATATAACTACTATAATACTGCCCCCTATGTACAGGAATATAACTACTATAATACTGCCCCCTATGTACAGGAATATAACTACTATAATACTGCCTCCTATGTACAGGAATATAACTACTTTAATACTGCCCCCTATGTACAAGAATATAACTATTATAATACTGCCCCATATGTACAAGAATATAACTACTATAATACTGCCCCCTATGTACAGGAATATAACTACTATAATACTGTCCCCTATGTACAGGAATAATAACTACTATAATACTGCCCCCTATGTACAGGAATAATAACTACTATAATACTGCCCCCTATGTACAAGAATATAACTACTATAATACTGCCCCCTATGTACAGGAATATAACTACTATAATACTGCCCCCTATGTACAGGAATATAACTACTATAATACTGCCTCCTATGTACAGGAATATAACTACTTTAATACTGCTCCCTATGTACAGGAATATAACTACTATAATACTGCCCCCTATGTACAAGAATATAACTACTATAATACTGCCCCCTATGTACAGGAATATAACTACTATAATACTGCCCCCTATGTACAAGAATATAACTACTATAATACTGCCCCCTATGTACAGGAATATAACTACTATAATACTGCCCCCTATGTACAGGAATATAACTACTATAATACTGCCCCCTATGTACAGGAATATAACTATTATAATACTGCCCCATATGTACAAGAATATAACTACTATATTACTGCCCCCTATGTACAGGAATATAACTACTATAATACTGCCCCCTATGTACAGGAATATAACTACTATAATACTGCCCCCTATGTACAAGAATATAACTATTATAATACTGCCCCATATGTACAAGAATATAACTACTATAATACTGCCCCCTTGCTGTGAGGACGTGTGTGAGCTGAGCTCCTGAGTCTCTGCATGTCTGGAGCTAGCCCAGGGCGGGGCCACCCTGGGTGGGGAGATTCCCCAGGCAAGGCCCAGGCTTCCAGGCCTACACCGGGAGTGAACTCCCAAAAACCTTCCAGGGATGCAAATCCCAAAGTAAGCAGTAAAGATTGTGGACAGATTGCAGACAATGCGGTTGTGGTGAGAAAGAATGAAAAAGTGGAAGTAACTGAAGCAGCAATGAAAGCGTCAAGTTCTATGAGCAGCCAGCGTGGAGGAGCACAGGTGATGCAGAGTGAGAGACAAGCAGCAGGTGCACAGCCCCCCACTCCTGCACCCAGACAGAGGAGAACGTCTCTGGAGAGACAGACCCTGCGAGAGAACCTGCAGCAGAGGGATGTGGTGTCCAGCATGGCCTGCACAGGCCGCACCAGGTCAGCAGTAAAGCCGCAGACTGTTACCATGAGCGCTGCTAAGTGTGAACAGGCCCCTGCAAGTGCAAGCCACAAGCCTGGGAAGGAGACGGGTGCACCCAAACCATCTGGAGCTGCACCCCGACCAGCACAGCAGGGGAAGCAGACTGCACGGGCACCGGAGCTGCAGATGGCGGAGGAGATACCGACCCTGGTAAGGAGGATGGGGGAGCTGCAGATGGCGGAGGAGATACCGACCCTGGTAAGGAGGATGGGGGAGCTGCAGTTGGCGGAGGAGATACCGACTCTGGTAAGGAGGATGGGGGAGCTGACTAATCACAAGAAAATGCTGCAAATGCAAATTGACTGTATGTACTCTCTTAGAACTGCGCACCCTGAGAGTAGCACCCTGTATAACTCCAAGCTGCAGGGACTAGGCATAGAGCTGGCACAGGTGGTCAGGGATATGGACTGTGTCCTGGAGAGGATGGGACCCCTGGCCGAGTCTTACAGGAACCAGGAGCGCTTCTCCCAGCAGAGGCAGAGCTGTGACTCTGGGCCCCGGGCCCCTACAGCACAAGCTGGACCTGTCCCCCCAGATGTACCCCAACGTGTGACACAGATTCTCAAGCCTGCGAGCTTCTCATTCCAGAAGGGACAGACACCAGATCAGCCGCAGAGCTCTGTGCGGGATCTCCTTTGTCACCAGATGGGGTTCTCACCAGATGATATCCTGGCGGTCATCAACCTTCCAGACAGACAGGGCTACGATGTCAGCTTTAAGCTAATGTCAAGTCTGGATAGGTTCTGGGACAAACTCCCCCGGTTCAGGGACACTGATGGTTGGAGCAAGTTTGTGTTCGTCCCCATATCCAGGCCAGGTACCGTGGTGGTCAATGTGATATTCTGGAACGAGTCTGTTCCTCCTCAGGATGTTCTAGTGTGGCTCAGGCGCCATTGTGATCTGCTGTCTGACCTCACTAAGAACCGAGACGCCGACGGTATCTGGACTGGAGGGTGGAAGGTTCTGGTGAAGTTGAGGCAGTTTAACAACATTACCCTGCACCTCCCTAACTCCTTCTATATAGGCAGAGAAAAGGGCGTCTGCTTCTATCCCGGACAACCACGAAAGTGCTTCAGGTGTGGTACGATCGGTCACGTGGCCAAAGTATGTACAGTAGTAAAATGCAACTTGTGTGGGGAGGTCGGCCATCTCAGTGCCACCTGTGAGACGGTCAGATGCAACCTCTGCGGAGAGATTGGGCACCCGCACAAGGATTGCCCGGAGGCCTGGCATAACATCGCCAGGGACTTCTCAGATGATGAGATGGTGCAGGAGGCAGACGCCTTAGAGGAGGAGGCCTTGGTGTCGGGGCAAATTCTGACCAGGCGGGAGGTACAACAGGGCTCAGGTGAGACAGTACCAGAACCCCAGCAGTCAGACAGCGCTCAGGGGAGTGTGGAGGTTGTAACCCACGACCAGCCTCAGGCAGCCACCTCTGTAACATCTACTGAATATGAGGAGGTGAAAAAGAAGAAAAGGAAGAAAAAAGACAAATCCTCCCGTAAGCCTGAGGAGTACAGTGCGGAGCCTAAGACCAGGAGGAAGTCCAGTGGTGATGCCGGGGTCATGGTCCTCTCCAACAGGTTTGATGCTCTGTCAGAGTCTGATGGGGACTTTGAAAAAGAGCTAGAAAGAATTGATAATGAGTGTGAGGTGGACACAGGGGATCCTCCAACTAAGAAGAAGCCCCTTCCTGTAGAGACCGCTGAGGATTCAGACATGGAGACAGGTGGAAGACAGGAGGACTTTGACTCTGACTCATGATGATGGGGGTCGCTGCTCTGCTCTTTATCATTGTAATGGCTGGGTTCTCTCTAAAAGTTGCTTCCAGCAACGTCAACAGCATTAAAGTAAGAAGGACCAGACACGCAGTATATGACCACCTGAGATATCTGGACGCTGATGTTATCTTCCTGCAGGAGACCCGTCTGACCACCTTGGGGCATCTCCGTGAGGCTGAGCGTGAGTGGCGGTCTGGTCCTTCTTACTGGTCACTGGCTGTGGAGCCGTACGCCGGGGTCGCCATACTGTTTAACACCACAGACGTGACGGTGCACAGGCTGACGGAGGTCGCTATGGGGAGGTGCCTGGTGCTAGAGGTGACCATCCATGGTAGGCGGCTCCGGCTGATCAACATCTATGGCCCACAGACAGTGACAGAGAGAATCCAGCTGTTCAATGAGGTGAAGCAGCATTTATTTACCTCTATCCCTGTGATAATGGCGGGCGACTTTAATGTTGTCATGACTTCAGGTGACCGGTCCTCAGGCAGAGCAGTGGTCAGGGACTCCAGGGTACTACAGAGCATCATATCACAGGCAAACCTACGTGATGTATTTACCTTGGATGGGAGGAAGCCTCGGTACACCTATACGTGTGCTGACAGGCACAGCAGGATCGATATGGCATTTGTGAGTCCCTCAGAGAATGTTAGTGGTATAAGCGAGAAGGTTGTTCCATATTCTGACCATCTTGTCTTATTGTTTCACCTAGGAGCCACTAACCGCTCGGACATTGGTCGGGGGTTATGGAGGCTCAATTCTAGCATCCTGTATGATGTCTATGTCCAGAATTGTATCCACTCCCTTTTTCAGGACCAGCTCCAGAGAGTAGACTTCTATGACAACATATCTGACTGGTGGGAGAACGTCAAGGAGGAGATCAGGTCCCTCTTGAAGAGACTGTCAGTGAGAAAGGGTAAGAGTAAGTACAGCCAGTATCTCAAGCTGCGGAGAGAATTGGAGTCACTCTATTCGGCGGGAGGGGGGGACAAACAAAAGATTGACTGACTGAAGTCTGAAATAAAGCAGTATCAGTACAGCCGCTACACGTCCCTGGTTATCGAGCGGGACTACGGAAAACTGAGCGTGCCTGATCCATATGAAAATTGCCGGGAACGTGTGGCCAAGAAATCGATCACAGGTCTCACTGACTCCCAGGGAGTTTTACAGGAATCTCGGGAGGGTATCCTGGGGGTGGTGAGATCCTACTATGCTGAGTTATTTCAGAAGAAGGTTTTGGATAAGGAGAAAATGGCTCAATTCTTGGAGGCAACTCCAGGCCCTGACACTAAAGATTTGGACTTTTCTCCTTTGACAGCAGGAATAACAGAGGAGGAGGTTAAAGAGGCCATTGATAAGTTACATCTGAAGAAGGCACCGGGTCCTGATGGTATAACATGTGAATTCTATAAGAAGTTCAGAGACCTCTTAGCCCCGATCCTTGTGGATGTGATTACCGACTGTCTAGAGAATCACCTGATGCCTCCATCCATGAGAGTGTCCTCCCTTATTCTGCTGTCCAAAGGTAAGGAGCCTAGTGACATCAAGAACTGGAGGCCGATCGCCCTCTTGAATGTCGACAGGAAAATTCTGGCAAAAATTCTGTTTTCTAGATTAGTGTGTTTGTCCCCGGCACTGTTGGCAGGCTCTCAGTACGGCACAGTAAAAGGGCGGAACATCTCTGGAGCAGTCATCTCGATAAGGGAGATGTTTGAGAGATGTAAAGCTCTGAGGTGTGGGAGATATGTTGTAGGTCTGGACCAGGCTAAAGCCTTTGACAGGGTTGACCACGATTATCTATGGGCCACTTTGTCAAAGTACGGTATTCCGGGACAATTTATAGATCGGCTAAGAACTTTGTATAGAGAGGCGAAGAGCTTTCCTCTGATTAATGGTTGGCAGGGGGACACTTTTGAAGTAGAGGCCGGGGTACGACAGGGCTGCCCCCTGAGTCCACTGCTGTATGTGTTTGCCATAGACTTGTTTCTGCGATCACTGCAGCGGTGTGATTTTCAGGGGGTGCCGGTCCCCCATTGCTTGCCTTTGAAGGTAGTCGCCTACGCAGATGATGTGACTGTGGTGATATCTGAGCCTCGTGAGGTGGAGATGTTGTCTGCAGCCATCAGAAGTTACTCGGAGGCCTCCGGGTCTCTGGTCAACCTAGAGAAGAGTCAAGCTTTCTGGACATTGGATACTGCTCCTGGCTTTGATCTGCCACTATTCGCCAAGGCCTCCACCCATATTAAGATCCTTGGGGTTAAATTTGGGAGGGAAGATAATGCCAAACTAAATTGGGAAGAGAAGTTGGAAACCGGAAATGCAAAGGTTCAGCGATGGAAGAACTGGAGGCTGACCTATAGAGAAAGGGTTACTCTGCTGAAGACTTACCTGGTCCCTGTCTTCCTCTACGTCTCTGTCGTCTTTCCTTTGCCAGAATCTTTCTCCGCTGGGCTCTTTAGCCTGTTCTTCCAGCTTTTATGGGGGAATAGGTTGAACCCAATAAAAAGAGGGATCACCTACCTGCAGAGGAGAGAGGGTGGGCTGGATATGTTAAATCCAAGGGTATTTTTTTACTCCATGTTTCTGAAAGTTAATTTTGGTTGCCTGGACTCAAACAATGGTCTCCTGTGGGTAAGTAGTGTCAGGGACTGGATATTGCCTTTTGCAGAGTCTTGGGTGCGAGGCGGCAGTCTCAAGAGGGGCCGATGGACTCCTGGCTTCCTCCCCCAGTATCTGGAGTATGGGATACTGTGTTTGAAAAAGTGGAGAATAGATAAGACCTATCTGGAGAGTAGGACCAGGAAGGAGCTGTACACTAATATCTGTAGGACCTTCTATACTGTTCAGCCAGCTCTGAGGGACTGCACAACGGCCACCCTGCAGGAAAGCCTGAGGTTCCTCAATAGTCTGAGACTCCCTGCAAAGCTCTTTGATATCGCCTGGTTGTCCTTACATGGGAGGCTCTTTGTCAGGGGCAATTTAAAATTCTTGAGTCTCTCTGAGCGTTTGTGCCCCTTGGGATGTCAGCAGGAGGAGACCATGGAGCATTTTATCACTGAGTGCCCGGGAGGGAGACAGATATGGCAAGAGGTGTCCCGCAGACTCAAAATATCAAGACTGCAGTCTCTGACCTACCCAGAGATCATCTATGGGGTAACACCACAGGCAGCCGGCATCGACAGGGGGACCATGTACCTGATCATCAGTACAATAAAATACTACCACTGGCACACCAGGACCAGAGTGTCCGCACACAGCGAGTCCTTCCAGCCCATGACCGCAGTAACCCAAATACTATCAGAGCTGAGGAGGATACGATCCATAGAGGTTAGAAAAACTAGTAATAATGTTAAGTTATGGAGGAACATATGTCTGGGGTAACTGATCGAGTAATTATATTAATTTCCACATTTTTTTTCTTTTTACCAGTGATGGACTTTTTGAGTTAAGATTATTATGAATTTATTATTTTCTGATCAGTATGATATTTGTTAATTAACTGTTTGTTCATTCTGATGAGAATGTATTGTAATATTTTCTGTTTGTTTATACTAATAAAAATTGCCCCCTATGTACAGGAATATAACTACTATAATACTGCCCCCTATGTACAGGAATATAACTACTATAATACTGCCCCTATGTACAGGGATATAACTACTATAATACTGTCCCCTATGTACAAGAATATAACTACTATAATACTGGCCCCTATGTACAAGAATATAACTACTATAATACTGCCCCCTATGTACAGGAATATAACTACTATAATACTGCTCCCTATGTACAGGAATATAACTACTATAATACTGCTCCCTATGTACAGGAATATAACTACTATAATACTGCTCCCTATGTACAGGAATATAACTACTATAATACTGCCCCCTATGTACAGGAATATAACTACTATAATACTGCCCCCTATGTACAGGAATATAACTACTATAATACTGCTCCCTGTGTACAAGAATATAACTACTATAATACTGCCCCCTATGTACAGGAATATAACTACTATTATACTGCCCCCTATGTACAGGAATATAGCTACTATAATACTGCCCCCTATGTACAGGAATATAACTACTATAATACTGCCCCCTATGTACAGGAATATAACTACTATAATACTGCCCCCTATGTACAGGAATATAACTACTATAATACTGCCCCCTATGTACAGGAATATAACTACTATAATGCTGCCCCCTATGTACAGGGATATAACTACTATAATACTGTCCCCTATGTACAAGACTATAACTACTATAATACTGCCCCCTATGTACAGGAATATAACTACTATAATACTGCCCCTATGTACAGGAATATAACTACTATAATACTGCCTCCTATGTACAGGAATATAACTACTATAATACTGCCCCCTATGTACAGGAATATAACTACTATAATACTGCCTCCTATGTACAGGAATATAACTACTATAATACTGCCCCCTATGTACAAGACTATAACTACTATAATACTGCCCCCTATGTACAAGAATATAACTACTATAATACTGTCCCTATGTACAGGAATATAACTACTATAATACTGCCCCCTATGTACAAGAATATAACTACTATAATACTGCCCCATATGTACAGGAATATAACTACTATAATACTGCCCTCTATGTACAGGAATATAACTACTATAATACTGCCCCCTATGTACAAGAATATAACTACTATAATACTGCCCCCTATGTACAGGAATATAACTACTATAATACTGCTCCCTATGTACAAGAATATAACTACTATAATACTGCCCCCTATGTACAAGAATATAACTCCTATAATACTGCCCCCATTGTACAAGAATATAACTACTATAATACTGCCCCCTATGTACAGGAATATAACTCCTATAATACTGCCCCCTATGTACAAGAATATAACTACTATAATACTGCCCCCTATGTACAAGAATATAACTACTATAATACTGCCCCCTATGTACAGGAATATAACTACTATAATACTGCCTCCTATGTACAAGAATATAACTACTATAATACTGCCCCCTATGTACAGGAATATAACTACTATAATACTGCTCCCTATGTACAAGAATATAACTACTATAATACTGCCCCCTATGTACAAGAACATAACTCCTATAATACTGCCCCCATTGTACAAGAATATAACTACTATAATACTGCCCCCTATGTACAGGAATATAACTACTATTATACTGCCCCCTATGTACAGGAATATAACTACTATAATACTGCCCCCTATGTACAGGAATATAACTCCTATAATACTGCCCCCTATGTACAAGAATATAACTACTATAATACTGCCCCCTATGTACAAGAATATAACTACTATAATACTGCCCCCTATGTACAGGAATATAACTACTATAATACTGCCCCCTATGTACAGGAATATAACTACTATAATACTGCCCCCTATGTACAGGAATATAACTACTATAATAATTCTCCCTATGTACAAGAATATAACTACTATAATACCGCCCCTATGTACAGGAATATAACTACTATAATACTGCCCCCTATGTACAGGAATATAACTACTATAATACTGCCCTCTATGTACAGGAATATAACTACTATAATACTGCCCCCTATGTACAAGAATATAACTACTATAATACTGCCCCCTATGTACAAGAATATAACTACTATAATACTGCTCCCTATGTACAAGAATATAACTACTATAATACTGCCCCCTATGTACAAGAATATAACTACTATAATACTGCCCCCTATGTACAGGAATATAACTCCTATAATACTGCCCCCTATGTACAGGAATATAACTACTATAATACTGCCCCCTATGTACAGGAATATAACTACTATAATACTGCTCCCTGTGTACAAGAATATAACTACTATAATACTGCCCCCTATGTACAGGAATATAACTACTATAATACTGCCCTCTATGTACAGGAATATAACTACTATAATACTGCCCCCTATGTACAAGAATATAACTACTATAATACTGCCCCCTATGTACAAGAATATAACTACTATAATACTGCTCCCTATGTACAAGAATATAACTACTATAATACTGCCCCCTATGTACAAGAATATAACTACTATAATACTGCCCCCTATGTACAGGAATATAACTCCTATAATACTGCCCCCTATGTACAGGAATATAACTACTATAATACTGCCCCCTATGTACAGGAATATAACTACTATAATACTGCTCCCTGTGTACAAGAATATAACTACTATAATCCTGCCTCCTAGAGGTGAGGTTGTGCGTGGTTTGAGCTCCTGAGACCTCTGCATGTCTGGAGATAGCCCAGGGCGGGGCCACCCTGGGTGGGGAAGCTCCCCAAGCAAGGCCCAGGCTTCTAGGCCTAATTTGGAGAACAGCAATCAGCAAGCTGAAGTAAGAGATGTTAACCCTAAAATGTCTGTTATTGGAACAAATGTCAGCAGTTCCAGTGGTGTCAGGAAAGTTGGTGTAGAAAAAGAAGCAACAGTAAGCAAGAATTTGGTGAAACCACCTACCAGTGGGAAGGTTGTTCTGCCTGTGAACAAGCCTGAAGTATTGCAGAGTCCAAAGTCAGGTACTATGCAGAGTGTGCAGCAGCGTCCAGTGCAGGCCTCAGGGGGACAATCCACCTCCACCCCGGGCAGGCAGAGGAGGACATCACTGGAAAGGCAGACGATCCAGGAGAACCTGCAGCAGCGAGTGATGTTACCATCTGATCGTACCAGGTCTGGGGGAATGCAGGCTGTGAAAGAGACCAAAGGCAGCCATGAAGCAAGATCCAAAGGTGCTACCAGCGTCGTGTCTGCAAGACATCCGGGATCCAGTCGCCCATCAGGAGATTGTGACCCCCAAGCAGTGACAGCAGCCGGGAAACTCCAGGAATCTCTAAACTCTGCGCCAAAATCACGGGGTTCAGTGCCAGGAAAGAGCGGTCATGGTGCACCTGCAGGGTCCAGTACTGCAAGCGGGCCGGAACAACAGCGCAGCAGCAAACTGCAGCCCCCATCACCTGAGCTCCAGCTGGCCAGACAGATCCCAGGACTGGTGAGGAAGATGGAGGCATTGAAAGAGCAGAAACTTTTCCTGCAAAAACAGATTGACTGCACGTACAAGCTCAAGGCAGCAAACCCGGGGAAGCAGGTCCTGCTGGACAAGAAGCTGGACACGTGCGCAAAACAACTTGCTGACATTGTGCAGGAGATGGAGTCCATCATTGAGCAAATGGGGCCAGTGGGAGAGACTTTCAGAAACCAGCAGAGGTTTGAGAGAGACAAGGCCTCATCATCCAGGTCTGAGACCCAGCAGTCCCATGTAAGGCCCATACTACAGCCAGCTACTCTGCCCTTTGAAGAGGGACAAGTCTACAAGAAAGAGCAACAACAGCCAAGTCCTGCCACTACACCTGATGAGGTACTACAAGTCCCAGCATGCCCTGGCGAGGTACTACAAGTCCCAGCGTGCCCTGACGAGGTACTACAAGTCCCAGCATGCCATGACAAGGTACTACAAGTCCCAGCATGCCCTGGCGAGGTACTACAAGCTCCAGCAGTAAGTAAACCGGATGTTGCCAGTGAAGTAGTGGAGGAGACACCAAAAGTCCCAGAAGGCAGCGCACTGCAGGAGGACTCTGGACTCTCACATGCAGGTAACACTGTATCTGTACCCCAAGGTGTATCTGAGCAGGACTGTGAGGTTCAGGATGAATCTGAGCAGGACATTCAGGACTGTGCTGTGCAAAGGGTTAATTCTGATACTGTTGCTGACATGTTGATGTTTTTGTGGTTGATAATGTCCCAGCTGAGGAGTCATCTCAGGTACAATCTGTGGCAGCTGGTGACACAGAGACCCCCAATGTTGATGTTGTAGAGGGCGAGGAATTTCCCCCTATAGTTACACCACAAGCGGCAGAGCCCTATGGTCCAGCTGCTCAGATGCCCCATGGTGCGGGTGGTCAGCTGCCCCCTAGTACAGACAGTGCACAGCCCACACATCCCCCACAGCAGGACAGGGGTCAGTCATCTGGGAATGCGTGGAGTCGGGGTTCCCCATTTTTCTCCTCCAGCACCCATTACACCGGCCAGGCCTTCAAGAGGAGGAATGTTGTCAGGTTTAGGCATAGAGGGGCTAAGGAGGATCTACCTGACAGGAGGCACATGGTCAGGGACATGTTGTGCACCCAGATGGGTTTCCAGCCAGCCGACATCCTGGCCGTAATAAATCTTCCAGACAGACAGGGGTATGATATCAGCTTCAAGCTGATGTCTAATCTGGACCGGTTCTGGGCTCAATGCCCCCGATACAGAGATACTGAGGGGTGGAGTAAGTTTAGTTTTATTCCCATCTCCAAACTAGATACAGCGATTGTCACCATAATGTTCTGGAACGAGTCTGTCCCACCTCAAGATATCATCATATGGCTCAAGAGACATTGCACCCTCATGTCAGACATGACCAAGACCAGGGATGAGGATGGGATCTGGACCGGGGGGTGGAGGGTCCTGGTTAAATTACACCAACACCAGAACATCACCCATCACCTCCCCAACTCCTTCTTTATCGGTAGAGAGAAGGGTGTGTGCTTTTATTTTGGTCAGCCCAGGTTATGCTTTAGGTGTGGGAGATCAGGTCACATGGCGAGTAACTGCACCACAGTGAAGTGCACCCTGTGCGGGGACCTCGGCCATGTGAGCGCCAACTGCAAGACCATCAGGTGCAACCTTTGTGGTCAGATTGGTCACCCCCATAGGGACTGTCCTGAAGCCTGGCACAACATCTGTAGGGACCTCCCCGATGAAGACCTGATGGAAGGGGCAGATGTGCCAGAGGAGGAGCAGGAGGAGGAGGCCCTATTGTCAGGGTCAGTTCAAACGGTACCAGAGACCCCTGACATTGGTGGTAGTGCCCCGGACCACCCAGAGATAGCTAACATTGAGGGGGACATGGAGGTAGTGGAGCAGCCTGCAGAGCAGCCAGTGCCTGTCCCTTCCCCTGCCTCAGCACCTGCCACTGGGGATAATAATAGTGCTGTTAAAAAGAGGAAAAAGGACAGGAGCACCAGAAAACCTGAGACTGCATGGACCACTGTCCAAAAACCCTCTAAAATGAAAGTGTACAGTCAGGCGGACGTTACTGTGACCACTAATAGGTACAGTGTACTGTCTGAGTCAGATGGAGAGGAGGAAATAGAGAGAGAACTGAAGCGCATGATGGAGGAGTATGATGATGATCCAGGGGGAGATCCTCCCACAAAAAGGAAACCCCTTCATGCCGAGTCTCAGTCTGTATGGGATATGGAGATTAGTAGTCAGCAAGACAACTCTGACTCTGATCTATGATGATGGGGATGGTCTTTCTATTTCTTCTTCTGATGGCAGACTTCCATCTTTCTGTGGTCACCAGCAATGTGAATAGCATTAGGGCTAGAAGGACCAGACATGTTGTGTATGACCACCTGAAGTATCTCGAGGCCGATGTATATTTCTTACAGGAGACCCGTTTAAACACCTTGGGTGTCATGCGAGAGGCGGAGAGAGATTGGCAGTCTGGTCCTTCCTTTTGGTCGCTGGCTGTGGAGCCTTATGCCGGAGTCTCCATCTTGTTTAACACCCATGATGTCACCGTCCACAGACTCACCGAGGTATCGATGGGACGGTGCCTGCTGCTAGAGGTCACCATCAGAGGCAGAAGACTCCGGCTCATTAACATCTATGGCCCACAGACAGTGACCGAAAGGACTCAGCTTTTTAACGATGTAAAGCCTTATCTATTCACGTCTATTCCAGTCATCATGGCTGGGGACTTTAATGCCACCACTACCACCAGGGACAGGAACGGTTGGCCCCTTACCAGAGACTGTAAGGTCCTTAATAGAATAATTCAGCAGTCTGGCCTGTCTGATGTTTTTGTACAGGGTGGTAGGAGTCCTAAGTTCACCTACACCTGTGCAGGACGCAGCAGCAGGATAGATCTTGCTCTGGTGAGTCCTACTGAAGCCATAAGGGAAAGAAGGGAAAGAACGGTCCCATACTCCGATCATTTGGCCTTATATTTTTGTTTGGGTGCCACTAAGTATCCTGATGTTGGTAGAGGGCTGTGGAGACTAAATTCTAGTCTATTAGATGACAATTCTGTCGATGAATACTTGCACTATTTTTTCCAGAACCAACTTGACAGAGTGGATTTTTATGACAACATGGCCGACTGGTGGGAGGACGTCAAGGAGGAGATCCGGTCCCTCTTGCAGAGACTGTCAATTAAGAAAGGGAGAAGTAAGTACAGCCAGTATCTGAGACTGCGTAAAGAATTGGAGTCACTCTATTCGGCGGGTGGGGATGATCAACAAAGGATTGACCGGCTGAAATCTGAGATAAGGCAGTATCAGTACAGTAGGTACACCTCCCTGGTAGTGGAAAGGGACTATGGCACCCGAGGGGCACCGGATCCATTTGAGAATTGCCGGGAGCGTGTGGAGAAAAAACTGATCGCTGGTCTCACTGACTCCCAGGGTGTTTTACAAGAGTCTCGGGAGGGTATCCTGGGGGTGGTGAGATCGTACTATACTGACTTGTTTCAGAAGAAAGCTTTGGATAAGGAAAAAGTGACCCAATTCTTGGAGGCAACTCCAGGCCCTGACACTAGAGAATTGGACTTTTCTCCTTTAACAGCAGAAATAACGGTGGAGGAAATAAAAGAGGCCATTGATAAGTTACATCTGAAGAAGGCACCAGGTCCAGATGGGATAACAGCAGAATTTTATAAGAAGTTCAGAGACCTCTTAGCTCCAATCCTCGTGGATGTTTACAGAAATTGTCTAGAAAATCACCTGATGCCTCCATCCATGAGGGTCTCATCGCTAATTCTGCTGTCCAAAGGTAAGGAGCCTAGTGACATCAAGAACTGGAGGCCGATCGCCCTCTTGAATGTTGACAGGAAGATTCTGGCAAAAATTCTATTCTCTAGGTTAGTCTGTTTGTCCCCGGCACTGTTGGCAGGCTCTCAGTACGGCACAGTAAAAGGGCGGAACATCTCTGGAGCAGTCACCTCGATAAGGGAGATGTTTGAGAGATGTAAAGCTCTGAGGTGTGGGAGATATGTTGTAGGTCTGGACCAGGCTAAAGCCTTTGACAGGGTTGATCACGATTATCTATGGGCCATTTTATCAAAGTACGGTATTCCGGGAGAATTTGTGGATTGGCTCAGGACTTTGTATAGAGAGGCGAAGAGCTTTCCTCTGATCAATGGTTGGCAGGGGGACACTTTCAGGGTAGAGGCAGGGGTGCGACAGGGCTGCCCCCTGAGTCCACTTCTGTATGTGTTTGCCATCGATCCGTTCCTGAGATCACTGCAGCGGTGTGATTTTCAGGGGGTGCCGGTCCCCCAGTGCTTGCCCCTGGATGTTGTTGCCTACGCAGATGATGTGACTGTGGTGATATCTGAGCCTCGTGAGGTGGAGTTGTTGTCTGCAGCCATCAGAAGTTACTCGGAGGCCTCCGGGTCTCTGGTCAACCTAGAGAAGAGTCAAGCTTTCTGGACATTGGATACTGCTCCTGGCTTTGATCTGCCACAATTCGCCAAGGCCTCCACCCATATTAAAATCCTTGGGGTTAAATTCGGGAGGGAAGATAATTCCAAGTTAAATTGGGAAGAGAAGTTGGATACCGGAAATGTAAAGGTTCAGCGATGGAAGAACTGGAGACTGACCTATAGAGAAAGGGTTACTCTGCTGAAGACTTACCTGGTCCCTGTCTTCCTCTACGTCTCTGTCGTATTTCCTTTGCCAGAATCTTTCTCCGCTCGGCTCTTTAGCCTGTTCTTCCAGCTTTTATGGGGGAACAGGTTGAACCCAGTGAAAAGAGGGATCACCTACCTACGGAGGAGAGAGGGTGGGCTGGATATGTTAAATCCAAGGGTTTTCTTTGACTCCATGTTTCTGAAAGCTAATTTTGGTAACTTGGACTCAAACCACAGTCCCCTGTGGGTAAGTAGTGTCAGGGACTGGATATTGCCTTTTGCAGAGTCTTGGGTGCGAGGCGGCAGTCTCAAGAGGGGTCGGTGGACTCCTGGCTTCCTCCCCCAGTATCTGGAGTATGGTCTCAGGTGTCTGAAGAAATGGGGGATAGACAAGGGTTTTATTGAGAGTAATACCAGGAGAGATCTGTACTCCAGAGTCTGTAGGACCTTCTATTGCTTACAGCTGGCACTTCCGGATTGTCCAACCACCACCTTAAAGGACAGTCTGAGGTTTTTGAATGGTCGGAGGCTGCCCCCCAAGTTCTGTGACATCGCCTGGCTCTCATTACAGGGAAAGCTCTTTGTAAGGGGAAATCTTAAGTTCCTTAGTGTGGCAGACCGTATGTGTCCCCTCGGGTGTCAGACAGAGGAGACTATGGTCCACTTTATATCTGAGTGCTGGGGTGGACGGAACATCTGGCGTGACATATCCACCAAGATAAGAATCCCATCACTGCAGTCCCTCAGGTACCCAGAGATCCTCTATGGTATAAGATCTAATGTAAGTAACATCAATCCGGAGACCATGTACATAGTTATCCAGGTCATTAAATACTATCACTGGCACATGAGAACCAGAGTGTCCGTCCATAGTGAGCCATTCCACCATCATAAAGCCATAAGCCTCATCATGTCCGAGCTCAGGTGGATCCGGTCACTAGAGGTCAGGAAAAAGGGGGAGAATGTAAGACTCTGGAGGAACATCCATCTAGACTCATTGTAATATGCGATTGTATCTGTTATATATATATATATCTTTCTTTCTTTTTTTTTTTTTTAAAGCCAAAATGGACTTTTAAGTTACAGTTAATCTAAATTTTATTTTTATGAACATGTATGATTTATACTTATGACCTTTAATGTTGATTTATTTGATGGAAAAGTATTTATGTATTTATGTTTGTTTTATACTAATAAAAATTGCCCCCTATGTACAAGAATATAACTACTATAATACTGCCCCCTATGTACAAGAATATAACTACTATAATACTGCCCCCTATGTACAGGAATATAACTACTATAATACTGCCCCCTATGTACAGGAATATAACTACTATAATACTGCCCCCTATGTACAAGAATATAACTACTATAATACTGCCCCCTATGTACAGGAATATAACTACTATAATACTGCCCCCTATGTACAGGAATATAACTACTATAATACTGCCCCCTATGTACAAGTATATAACTACTATAATACTACCCCCTATGTACAGGAATATAACTACTATAATACTGCCCCCTATGTACAAGAATATAACTACTATAATACTGCCCCCTATGTACAAGAATATAACTACTATAATACTGCCCCCTATGTACAGGAATATAACTACTATAATACTGCCCCCTATGTACAGGAATATAACTACTATAATACTGCCCCCTATGTACAAGAATATAACTACTATAATACTGCCCCCTATGTACAGGAATATAACTACTATAATACTGCCCCCTATGTACAGGAATATAACTACTATAATACTGCCCCCTATGTACAAGTATATAACTACTATAATACTACCCCCTATGTACAGGAATATAACTACTATAATACTGCCCCCTATGTACAAGAATATAACTACTATAATACTGCCCCCTATGTACAAGAATATAACTACTATAATACTGCCCCCTATGTACAGGAATATAACTACTATAATACTGCCCCCTATGTACAGGAATATAACTACTATAATACTGCCCCCTATGTACAAGAATATAACTACTATAATACTGCCCCCTATGTACAGGAATATAACTACTATAATACTGCCCCCTATGTACAGGAATATAACTACTATAATACTGCCCCCTATGTACAAGTATATAACTACTATAATACTACCCCCTATGTACAGGAATATAACTACTATAATACTGCCCCCTATGTACAAGAATATAACTACTATAATACTGCCCCCTATGTACAAGAATATAACTACTATAATACTGCCCCCTATGTACAGGAATATAACTACTATAATACTGCCCCCTATGTACAGGAATATAACTACTATAATACTGCCCCCTATGTACAAGAATATAACTACTATAATACTGCCCCCTATGTACAGGAATATAACTACTATAATACTGCCCCCTATGTACAGGAATATAACTACTATAATACTGCCCCCTATGTACAAGTATATAACTACTATAATACTACCCCCTATGTACAGGAATATAACTACTATAATACTGCCCCCTATGTACAAGAATATAACTACTATAATACTGCCCCCTATGTACAAGAATATAACTACTATAATACTGCCCCCTATGTACAGGAATATAACTACTATAATACTGCCCCCTATGTACAGGAATATAACTACTATAATACTGCCCCCTATGTACAAGAATATAACTACTATAATACTGCCCCCTATGTACAGGAATATAACTACTATAATACTGCCCCCTATGTACAGGAATATAACTACTATAATACTGCCCCCTATGTACAAGTATATAACTACTATAATACTACCCCCTATGTACAGGAATATAACTACTATAATACTGCCCCCTATGTACAAGAATATAACTACTATAATACTGCCCCCTATGTACAAGAATATAACTACTATAATACTGCCCCCTATGTACAGGAATATAACTACTATAATACTGCCCCCTATGTACAGGAATATAACTACTATAATACTGCCCCCTATGTACAAGAATATAACTACTATAATACTGCCCCCTATGTACAAGAATATAACTACTATAATACTGCCCCCTATGTACAGGAATATAACTACTATAATACTGCCCCCTATGTACAGGAATATAACTACTATAATACTGCCCCCTATGTACAAGTATATAACTACTATAATACTGCCCCCTATGTACAAGAATATAACTACTATAATACTGCCCCCTATGTACAGGAATATAACTACTATAACACTGCTCCCTGTGTACAAGAATATAACTACTATAATACTGCCTCCTATGTGCAGGAATATAACTACTATAATACTGCCCCCTATGTACAAGAATATAACTACTATAATAATGCCTCCTATGTACAAGAATATAACTACCATAATACTGTCCCCTATGTACAAGAATATAACTACTATAATACTGCCCCCTATGTACAAGAATATAACTACTTTAATACTGCCCCCATTGTACAAGAATATAACTACTATAATACTGCCCCCTATGTACAGGAATATAACTCCTATAATACTGCCCCCTATGTACAAGAATATAACTACTATAATACTGCCCCCTATGTACAAGAATATAACTACTATAATACTGCCCCCTATGTACAGGGATATAACTACTATAATACTGCCCCCTATGTACAAGAATATAACTACTATAATACTGCCCCCTATGTACAAGAATATAACTACTATAATACTGCCCCCTATGTACAGGAATATAACTACTATAATACTGTCCCCTATGTACAAGAATATAACTACTATAATACTGCCCCCTATGCACAAGAATATAACTACTATAATACTGCCCCCTATGTACAAGAATATAACTACTATAATACTGCCCCCTATGTACAAGAATATAACTACTATAATACTGCCCCCTATGTACAAGAATATAACTACTTTAATACTGCCCCCTATGTACAAGAATATAACTACTATAATACTGCCCCCTATGTACAAGAATATAACTACTATAATACTGCCCCCTATGTACAAGAATATAACTACTATAATACTGCCCCCTATGTACAAGAATATAACTACTATAATACTGCCCCCTATGTACAAGAATATAACTACTATAATACTGCCCCCTATGTACAAGAATATAACTACTATAATACTGCCCCCTATGTACAGGAATATAACTACTATAATACTGCCCCCTATGTACAAGAATATAACTACTATAATACTGCCCCCTATGTACAAGGATATAACTACTATAATACTGCCCCCTATGTACAAGGATATAACTACTATAATACTGCCCCCTATGTACAAGAATATAACTACTATAATACTGCCCCCTATGTACAAGAATATAACTACTATAATACTGCCTCCTATGTACAGGAATATAACTACTATAATACTGCCCCCTATGTACAAGAATATAACTACTATAATACTGCCCCCTATGTACAAGAATATAACTACTATAATACTGCCCCCTATGTACAAGGATATAACTACTATAATACTGCCCCCTATGTACAAGAATATAACTACTATAATACTGCCCCCTATGTACAGGAATATAACTACTATAATACTGCCTCCTATGTACAGGAATATAACTACTATAATACTGCCCCCTATGTACAAGAATATAACTACTATAATACTGCCCCCTATGTACAAGAATATAACTACTATAATACTGCTCCCTATGTACAAGAATATAACTACTATAATACTGCCCCCTATGTACAGGAATATAACTACTATAATACTGCCTCCTATGTACAAGAATATAACTACTATAATACTGCCCCCTATGTACAGGAATATAACTACTATAATACTGCCCCCTATGTACAGAAATATAACTACTATTATACTGCCCCCTGTGTACAGGAATATAACTACTATAATTCTGCCCCCTATGTACAGGAATATAACTACTATTATACTGCCCCCTATGTACAGGAATATAACTACTATAATACTGCTCCTATGTACAAGAATATAACTACTATAATACTGCCCCCTATGTACAGGAATATAACTACTATAATACTGCCCCTATGTACAGGAATATAACTACTATAATACTGTCCCCTATGTACAGGAATATAACTACTATAATACTGCCCCCTATGTACAGGAATATAACTACTATAATACTGCCTCCTATGTACAGGAATATAACTACTATAATACTGCCTCCTATGTACAGGAATATAACTACTATAATACTGCTCCCTATGTACAAGAATATAACTACTATAATACTGCCCCCTATGTACAGGAATATAACTACTATAATACTGCCTCCTATGTACAAGAATATAACTACTATAATACTGCCCCCTATGTACAGAAATATAACTACTATTATACTGCCCCCTGTGTACAGGAATATAACTACTATAATTCTGCCCCCTATGTACAGGAATATAACTACTATTATACTGCCCCCTATGTACAGGAATATAACTACTATAATACTGCTCCTATGTACAAGAATATAACTACTATAATACTGCCCCCTATGTACAAGAATATAACTACTATAATACTGCCCCCTATGTACAAGAATATAACTACTATAATATTGCCCCCTATGTACAGGAATATAACTACTATAATACTGCCCCCTATGTACAGGAATATAACTACTATAATACTGCCCCCTATGTACAGGAATATAACTACTATAATACTGCCCCTATGTACAGGAATATAACTACTATAATACTGTCCCCTATGTACAGGAATATAACTACTATAATACTGCCCCCTATGTACAGGAATATAACTACTATAATACTGCCCCCTATGTACAGGAATATAACTCCTATAATACTGCCCCCTATGTACAGGAATATAACTACTATAATACTGCCTCCTATGTACAGGAATATAACTACTATAATACTGCCTCCTATGTACAGGAATATAACTACTATAATACTGCCTCCTATGTACAAGAATATAACTACTATAATACTGCCCCTTATGTACAGGAATATAACTACTATAATACTGCCCCCTATGTACAAGAATATAACTACTATAATACTGCCCCCTATGTACAGGAATATAACTACTATAATACTACCCCCTATGTACAGGAATATAACTACTATAATACTGTCCCCTATGTACAGGAATATAACTACTATAATACTGCCCCCTATGTACAAGAATATAACTACTATAATACTGCCCCCTATGTACAGGAATATAACTCCTATAATACTGCCCCCTATGTACAGGAATATAACTACTATTATACTGCCCCCTATGTACAGGTTTTGATTTGTATAGAACATTACTGGACGTTAATAAATTTGTCAGAAATCTTACAGTTAATTTACACTTTAGAAACCAAACAGAGCAATCTTCACTTGATGTTCCAACATCTGACAATGGGAGTTCACCACCTGATCCCATTTCACAAGAATCTTATTGTACCAATTTTTTGGATCAGATGGGGACTCTTAGTCTCAGAAGCTTGGAGGTTGAGTCCCAAACAGTTGATGATAGACCCTTGAAGAGTATGCGAATTCTTAATCCTACATTTTATCCTATCATGTCCAGAAGGGACTGTATGGATAAATTCCAGGATTTAGTGGAAAGAGAGTTAACTGCCTTGAAGTCACAGTGCAATAGTACTCATTCTAGATCGAACATCACACATTTAGAAAGGAAAGCTTTACAGGATTTAAAAAATAACCCTGATTTAGTAATTAGAAGTGCGGACAAGGGAGGAGCTGTGGTACTACTAAATGCTTCCTTATACAAAAAGATTAATGAGGATATGTTGAATAACCCGCTCACTTACCGTAAGCTTTCTTCAGATCCTACTTCCAGCTGCCAAAAGAATCTAATCAAACTTCTGGAAGAAGGTTTAACTATGGGAGTGTTAGACCAAAAAATGAAAGAGTTCTTGTTTAATCAATATCCAGTTATGCCAGTCTTCCATTCTCTCCCCAAGCTGCATAAGGGGGTATTCCCTCCTCCCTGTCGACCCATTGTCGCGGGTATAGGCAGTCTTGGGGAGCGTCTGGGAGACTGGCTAGACAATTTTTTGCAACCACTCACTACCATCACGCCTACCTTTCTTAGAGATACCAAACACCTACTCCAAATTATTGAAAAGATGAATTGGAGGGCAGATCTAAACTGGTGTTCGTGCGACGTAGTCGCTCTTTATTCCTCTATTCCCCATGACTTAGCTTTGTTGTACCTTTCCAAACATTTAGAGGAGTTCAGTGTTTATTCCCCACAACTGAAGGAATTCATTATCATGACTACTCAATTTTTGCTTCAAAACAATTTTTTTATGTTTGATTCTGTATTTTATTTGCAAGTGGAGGGGGCCCCCATGGGGGCCAAGTTCTCCCCCTCCCTTGCCAACATCTTCATGATTCAGTGGGAAATCAAATATATTTTTGCTGACTCCAATCCGTACAGGTCGTCCATACAATGGTTTGGCCGTTTTATCGACGATCTGTTATGGATTTGGTCAGGAACTAGAATTGAATTTGACCGATTTGTAGAGTATCTTAATGTAAATAATATGAATCTACGCTTTACTCACCATTTTGGTGGAGACAACATCGATTATTTAGATGTGTCTTTACAAGGCAAGGGAAGTAATATTATCGTATCCCCATTTTGCAAACCCACAGCCGGGAATAGCATGTTATTGTCAACTTCATGCCACCCCAGGCATGTCGTGGACAATATTCCCTATGGCGAACTTATTCGCCTACGTCGGAATAGTTCTTCTAACCAAGTCTTTGACACTCAGTTGCCTGAATGGGAGAAAAGATTCAAAGCTAGAAATTACAGACCAGAAATTCTGTCCACAGCACGCAAAAGAATAGAAGGTACCAACAGGAACATGCTTCTAATTAATAAGCCAGGTACTATCAGACAGCGCATGTCCGGCCCTAAGCCTGTCACATTTGTCACTACCTATAGCCATCAATTTAATGCAGTAAAAAGAGTCATCACGAAATATTTACCTATTTTGGAGCAAAGCAAGGAACTTAAGGAATGTCTATCTGAGGGGGTAAGGTTTATCTCCAAAAGAGCACCCACCATAGGTTCCATAGTTTCTCCCAGTGACTTCACAAGTAATACCTCAGGGGATGGGGAGAAAAAATACACTTGGTTACATTATCCAGGCAACCATAAATGCGGTCACCAGAAATGCATTACTTGTGAACATCTCATTACCACTGACAGTTTTTGTTCTTCTGTCACTAATAATACATATAAAATCAAGTCATATTTAAATTGTAATACAACTTTTACAATATATCTGATAACTTGTATTGCATGCAATATTCAATATGTGGGTTACACCACTAATTCCCTTAAGACACGTATCAGGAAACATCTGTCTGACATTAAAAATATCAATCTCACCAATATGTCAGCAGCCTCTAGGCATTTTCGAGACACCCATAATGGGAATAGTGAAAGTTTTAAGTGGCAAGGGATCGAAAAAGTTAAGAGACCTAGGAGGGGAGGAGATTTAAAGAAGAAAATCATGAACAGGGAAACATATTGGATGTTTGTACTTAGAACCACTCAGCCTCAAGGGATGAATCTCAGACAGGACTTGCTGTTGTGCTATTAATGTCATTTTCATACCACTTGCTCTTTTGGGGATATAACTAGTTTCTTCCCTATTCCCTGCTCCTATATTCTAGCCTGTATTGATTTATGGGTCGTGTAGGGTTTTTTCCGTTTGACAAATGAGGATACTCATTTACACATTTTTGCTTATGCCGGCACGTGTATGTCTTTTATTATTTGAACTTGTATTCTGACAATGTACGCCCCTGTAATACATTTAGTATTGAAGCCCTTTTAAGGTCAAATTTCTTGGCTTTAGACTATTTTTTGGAGTTTTATCACTTGCCTCACTTTACCTTAGCGTATTTATCCATTTATAATTACGCTTTTGCACATACATGTTGTATGTAATGAGTCCTTCCGGTTCTCCTGTCCAACACATCAGACATTTGCCTCCATTATTTTTCACATTTCGCTACAATCTGTGTCCTTCCTGACACCTTTTACTGTGTTTGTTTTTATGAAAATTACGTTCTTATTGTTATACGATACCCTGTTACATTCTGGTGGGCGTGCGGTTGTCTGATCGCGTGATCTTGTGTCACGTGATCATGACGTCACACGCTAACACCGGAGCGGGTCTTATAAATTTGTCAGTATATGTTTTGTAAGTCAACGAGACCATGACTAAGCCCTGAGAGAGGGCGAAACGCGTTGGTCACTGACCTGGGTATCCATATGATTGCCAACCATGCCTATGGATTTTAATGCTATTTCTACAATAAAAGAATGAATTTTATCTGAATTTCCCTGGAGCGCGGACATCACTTCTTTTGTTTCTGGACAGGAATATAACTACTATAATACTGCCCCCTATGTACAGGAATATAACTACTATAATACTGCCCCCTATGTACAAGAATATAACTACTATAATACTGTCCCCTATGTACAGGAATATAACTCCTATAATACTGCCCCCTATGTACAGGAATATAACTACTATAATACTGCCCCCTATGTACAAGAATATAACTACTATAATACTGTCCCCTATGTACAAGAATATAACTACTATAATACTGCCCCCTATGTACAGGGATATAACTACTATAATACTGCCCCCTATGTACAGGAATATAACTACTATAATACTGCCCCCTATGTACAGGAATATAACTACTATAATACTGCCTCCTATGTGCAGGAATATAACTACTATAATACTGCCCCCTATGTACAGGAATATAACTACTATAATACTGCCCCCTATGTACAGGAATATAACTACTATAATACTGCCCCCTATGTACAGGAATATAACTACTATAATACTGCCCCCTATGTACAGGAATATAACTACTATAATACTGCCCCCTATGTACAGGAATATAACTACTATAATACTGCTCCCTATGTACAGGAATATAACTACTATAATACTGCCTCCTATGTACAGGATATAACTACTATAATACTGCCTCCTATGTACAGGAATATAACTACTATAATACTGCCCCCTATGTACAAGAATATAACTACTATAATACTGTCCCCTATGTACAAGAATATAACTACTATAATACTGCCCCCTATGTACAGGAATATAACTACTATAATACTGCCCCCTATGTACAAGAATATAACTACTATAATACTGCCCCCTATGTACAAGAATATAACTACTATAATACTGCCCCCTATGTACAGGAATATAACTACTATAATACTGTACCCTATGTACAGGAATATAACTACTATAATACTGCCCCCTATGTACAGGAATATAACTACTATAATACTGCCCCCTATGTACAGGGATATAACTACTATAATACTGCCCCCTATGTACAGGAATATAACTACTATAATACTGCCCCCTATGTACAGGAATATAACTACTATAATACTGCCCCTATGTACAGGAATATAACTACTATAATACTGCCCCCTATGTACAAGAATATAACTACTATAATACTGTCCCCTATGTACAAGAATATAACTACTATAATACTGCCCCCTATGTACAGGGATATAACTACTATAATACTGCCCCCTATGTACAGGAATATAACTACTATAATACTGCCCCCTATGTACAGGAATATAACTACTATAATACTGCCCCTATGTACAGGAATATAACTACTATAATACTGCCCCCTATGTAAAGGAATATAACTACTATAATACTGCCCCCTATGTACAGGAATATAACTACTATAATACTGCCCCTATGTACAGGAATATAACTACTATAATACTGCCCCCTATGTACAAGAATATAACTACTATAATACTGCCCCCTATGTACAAGAATATAACTACTATAATACTGCCCCCTATGTACAGGAATATAACTACTATTATACTGCCCCCTATGTACAGGAATATAACTACTGTAATACTGCCCCCTATGTACAGGAATATAACTACTATATTACTGCCCCCTATGTACAGGAATATAACTACTATTATACTGCCCCCTATGTACAGGAATATAGCTACTATTACTAGTAGCCAGCACCCCCGCCCCTCCCCCAGTATATAGCCAGCCAACCCCCCGGTATACAGTCAGCGTGCCACCCCAGTATACATCCAACCCACTGTAATATATATATTATATAGCCAGCCCCCCCAGTCCTCCTAGTATATTCAGTCCGCCCAGTAAACAGCCAGACTGCCCCTGCCACAGTGTACAGCCCCTGCCCCAGTATACAGCCTGCCAGCCCATAGCCCCAGTGTACAGCCCATAGCCCCAGTGTACAGCCTGCCAGCCCATAGCCCCAGTGTACAGCCCATAGCCCCAGTGTACAGCCCATAGCCCCAGTGTACAGCCCATAGCCCCAGTGTACAGCCCATAGCCCCAGTGTACCGCTCATAGCCCCAGTGTACAGCCCATAGCCCCAGTACACAGCCCATAGCCCCAGTACACAGCCCATAGCCCCAGTACACAGCCCATAGCCCCAGTACACAGCCCATAGCCCCAGTACACAGCCCCTGCCCCAGTATACAGCCCATAGCCCCAGTGTAGAGCCCATAGCCCCAGTGTACAGCCCATAGCCCCAGTGTACAGCCCATAGCCCCAGTACACAGCCCCTGCCCCAGTGTACAGCCCATAGCCCCAGTGTAGAGCCCATAGCCCCAGTGTAGAGCCCATAGCCCCAGTGTACAGCCCATAGCCCCAGTGTACAGCCCATAGCCCCAGTACACAGCCCCTGCCCCAGTGTACAGCCCATAGCCCCAGTGTACAGCCCATAGCCCCAGTACACAGCCCATAGCCCCAGTACACAGCCCATAGCCCCAGTACACAGCCCCTGCCCCAGTACACAGCCCATAGCCCCAGTACACAGCCCCTGCCCCAGTGTACAGCCCATAGCCCCAGTGTACAGCCCATAGCCCCAGTACACAGCCCATAGCCCCAGTACACAGCCCATAGCCCCAGTACACAGCCCATAGCCCCAGTACACAGCCCATAGCCCCAGTACACAGCCCCTGCCCCAGTGTACAGCCCATAGCCCCAGTGTACAGCCCATAGCCCCAGTACACAGCCCATAGCCCCAGTATACAGCCCATAGAACCAGTACACAGCCCCTGCCCCAGTACACAGCCCATAGCCCCAGTACACAGCCCCTGCCCCCAGTACACAGCCCATAGCCCCAGTACACAGCCCCTGCCCCAGTACACAGCCCCTGCCCCAGTACACAGCCCATAGCCCCAGTACACAGCCCCTGCCCCAGTGTACAGCTCCCTCCTGCCCCCAGTACACAGCCCCTGCCCCCGGTACACAGCCCCTGCCCCCGGTACACAGCCCCTGCCCCCGGTACACAGCCCCTGCCCCCGGTACACAGCCCCTGCCCCCGGTACACAGCCCCTGCCCCCGGTACACAGCCCCTGCCCCCGGTACACAGCCCCTGCCCCCGGTACACAGCCCCTGCCCCCGGTACACAGCCCCTGCCCCCGGTACACAGCCCCTGCCCCAGTGTACAGCCCCTGCCCCCGGTACACAGCCCCTGCCCCCGGTACACAGCGCCAGCACAGTACATAAAAATAAAAACACATGAACTCACCTTTCCGATGCCCCGACGCTGCTCCCCTGCTTGATTCAGTCCGGCCGCGGTGACAGCTCCGTACGGGCCGGCGTCGCACAGACCGTGACGTCGGCAAGCAGCTGACGTCATTATCCGCGTGACGCCGGCCCGTACGGAGCTGTCACCGCGGCCGGACTGAATCAAGCAGGGGAGCAGCGTCGGGGCATCGGAAAGGTGAGTTCATGTGGTTTTATTTTTCCACCTGCCCCACCGGCCCCACCAGTCCCAGACCGGCCCCGGACCGGCCCAAAACCAATCGGCCCACCGGGATTTCTCCCGGTGGGTCCTATGGCCAGTCCGCCCCTGAGTGAGAGGATCCACACTGACAACTAGGAGTGAGAGGATCCACACTGACAACTAGGAGTGAGAGGATCCACACTGACAACTAGGAGTGAGAGGATCCGCACTGACAACTAGGAGTGAGAGGATCCACACTGACAACTAGGAGTGAGAGAATCCACACTGACAACTAGGAGCAAGAGGATCCACACTGACAACTAGGAGTGAGAGGATCCACACTGACAACTAGGAGTGAGAGGATCCACACTGACAACTAGGAGGGAGAGGATCCACACTGACACCTAGGAGTGAGAGGATCCACACTGACAACTAGGAGTGAGAGGATCCACACTGACAACTAGGAGTGAGAGGATCCACACTGACAACTAGGAGTGAGAGAATCCACACTGACAACTAGGAGCAAGAGGATCCACACTGACAACTAGGAGTGAGAGGATCCACACTGACAACTAGGAGTGAGAGGATCCACACTGACAACTAGGAGTGAGAGAATACACACTGACAACTAGGAGTGAGAGGATCCACACTGACAACTAGGAGTGAGAGGATCCACACTGACAACTAGGAGGGAGAGGATCCACACTGACACCTAGGAGTGAGAGGATCCACACTGACAACTAGGAGTGAGAGGATCCACACTGACAACAAGGAGAGAGAGGATCCACACTGACAACTAGGAGTGAGAGGATCCACACTGACAACTAGGAGTGAAAGAAACCACACTGACAACTAGGAGCAAGAGGATCCACACTGACAACTAGGAGTGAGAGGATCCACGCTGACAACTAGGAGTGAGAGGATCCACACTGACAACTAGGAGTGAAAGAAACCACACTGACAACTAGGAGCAAGAGGATCCACACTGACAACTAGGAGTGAGAGGATCCACGCTGACAACTAGGAGTGAGAGGATCCACACTGACAACTAGGAGGAAGAGGATCCACACTGACAACTAGGAGAAGAGGATCCACACTGACAACTAGGAGTGAGAGGATCCACACTGACAACTAGGAGGGAGAGGATCCACACTGACAACTAGGAGTGAGAGGATCCACGCTGACAACTAGGAGTGAGAGGATCCACGCTGACAACTAGGAGTGAGAGGATCCACTCTGACAACTAGGAGTGAGAGGATCTACACTGACAACTAGGAGTGAGAGGATCCACACTGACAACTAGGAGTGAGAGGATCCACACTGACAACTAGGAGTGAGAGGATCCACACTGACAACTAGGAGAAGAGGATCCACACTGACAACTAGGAGTGAGAGGATCCACACTGACAACTAGGAGTGAGAGCATCCACACTGACAACTAGGAGTGAGAGAATACACACTGACAACTAGGAGTGAGAGGATCCACACTGACAACTAGGAGTGAGAGGATCCACACTGACAACTAGGAGTAAGAGGATCCACACTGACAACTAGGAGTGAGAGGATCCACACTGACAACTAGGAGTGAGAGGATCCACACTGACAACTAGGACTGAGAGGATCCAGACTGACAACTAGGAGTGAGAGGATCCACACTGACAACTAGGAGTGAGAGGATCCACACTGACAACTAGGAGTGAGAGGATCCACACTGACAACTAGGAGTGAGAGGATCCACACTGACAACTAGGAGTGAGAGGATCCACACTGACAACTAGGAGTGACAGGATCCACACTGACAACTAGGAGGAAGAGGATCCACACTGACAACTAGGAGGAAGAGGATCCACACTGACAACTAGGAGTGAGAGGATCCACACTGACAACTAGGACTGAGAGGATCCAGACTGACAACTAGGAGTGAGAGGATCCACACTGACAACTAGGAGTGAGAGGATCCACACTGACAACTAGGAGTGACAGGATCCACACTGACAACTAGGAGTGAGAGGATCCACACTGACAACTAGGACTGAGAGGATCCAGACTGACAACTAGGAGTGAGAGGATCCACACTGACAACTAGGAGTGAGAGGATCCACACTGACAACTAGGACTGAGAGGATCCAGACTGACAACTAGGAGTGAGAGGATCCACACTGACAACTAGGAGTGAGAGGATCCACACTGACAACTAGGAGTGAGAGGATCCACACTGACAACTAGGAGTGAGAGGATCCACACTGACAACTAGGAGCGAGAGGATCCACACTGACAACTAGGAGGAAGAGGATCCACACTGACAACTAGGAGTGAGAGGATCCACACTGACAACTAGGAGGAAGAGGATCCACACTGACAACTAGGAGTGAGAGGATCTACACTGACAACTAGGAGTGAGAGGATCCACACTGACAACTAGGAGTGAGAAGATCCACACTGACAACTAGGAGTGAGAGGATCCACACTGACAACTAGGAGTGAGAGGATCCACACTGACAACTAGGAGTGAGAGGATCCACACTGACAACTAGGAGTGAGAGGATCCACACTGACAACTAGGAGTGAGAGGATCCACACTGACAACTAGGAGTGAGAGGATCCACACTGACAACTAGGAGCGAGAGGATCCACACTGACAACTAGGAGCGAGAGGATCCACACTGACAACTAGGAGGAAGAGGATCCACACTGACAACTAGGAGTGAGAGGATCCACACTGACAACTAGGAGGAAGAGGATCCACACTGACAACTAGGAGTGAGAGGATCTACACTGACAACTAGGAGTGAGAGGATCCACACTGACAACTAGGAGTGAGAAGATCCACACTGACAACTAGGAGTGAGAGGATCCACACTGACAACTAGGAGTGAGAGGATCCACACTGACAACTAGGAGTGAGAGGATCCACACTGACAACTAGGAGTGAGAGGATCCACACTGACAACTAGGAGTGAGAGGATCCACACTGACAACTAGGAGTGAGAGGATCCACACTGACAACTAGGAGTGAGAGGATCCACACTGACAACTAGGAGTGAGAGGATCCACACTGACAACTAGGAGTGAGAGGATCCACACTGACAACTAGGACTGAGAGGATCCACACTGACAACTAGGAGTGAGAGGATCCACACTGACAACTAGGAGTGAGAGGATCCACACTGACAACTAGGAGTGAGAGGATCCACACTGACAACTAGGAGTGAGAGGATCCACACTGACAACTAGGAGTGACAGGATCCACACTGACAACTAGGAGGAAGAGGATCCACACTGACAACTAGGAGGAAGAGGATCCACACTGACAACTAGGAGTGAGAGGATCCACACTGACAACTAGGAGGAAGAGGATCCACACTGACAACTAGGAGGAAGAGGATCCACACTGACAACTAGGAGTGAGAGGATCCACACTGACAACTAGGACTGAGAGGATCCAGACTGACAACTAGGAGTGAGAGGATCCAGACTGACAACTAGGAGTGAGAGGATCCACACTGACAACTAGGAGTGAGAGGATCCACACTGACAACTAGGAGTGAGAGGATCCACACTGACAACTAGGAGTGACAGGATCCACACTGACAACTAGGAGTGAGAGGATCCACACTGACAACTAGGAGTGAGAGGATCCAGACTGACAACTAGGAGTGAGAGGATCCACACTGACAACTAGGAGTGAGAGGATCCACACTGACAACTAGGACTGAGAGGATCCAGACTGACAACTAGGAGTGAGAGGATCCACACTGACAACTAGGAGTGAGAGGATCCACACTGACAACTAGGAGTGAGAGGATCCACACTGACAACTAGGAGTGAGAGGATCCACACTGACAACTAGGAGTGACAGGATCCACACTGACAACTAGGAGTGAGAGGATCCACACTGACATCTAGGAGTGAGAGGATCCACACTGACAACTAGGAGTGAGAGGATCCACACTGACAACTAGGAGTGACAGGATCCACCCTGACAACTAGGAGGAAGAGGATCCACCCTGACAACTAGGAGCGAGAGGATCCACGCTGACAACTAGGAGCGAGAGGATCCACACTGACAACTAGGAGCGAGAGGATCCACACTGACAACTAGGAGCGAGAGGATCCACACTGACAACTAGGAGCGAGAGGATCCACACTGACAACTAGGAGTGACAGGATCCACACTGACAACTAGGAGTGAGAGGATCCACACTGACAACTAGGAGTGAGAGGATCCACACTGACAACTAGGAGTGAGAGGATCCACACTGACAACTAGGAGTGACAGGATCCACCCTGACAACTAGGAGGAAGAGGATCCACACTGACAACTAGGAGCGAGAGGATCCACGCTGACAACTAGGAGCGAGAGGATCCACACTGACAACTAGGAGCGAGAGGATCCACACTGACAACTAGGAGCGAGAGGATCCACACTGACAACTAGGAGGAAGAGGATCCACACTGACAACTAGGAGTGAGAGGATCCACACTGACAACTAGGAGTGAGAGGATCCACACTGACAACTAGGAGTGAGAGGATCCACACTGACAACTAGGAGTGAGAGGATCCACACTGACAACTAGGAGTGACAGGATCCACACTGACAACTAGGAGTGAGAGGATCCACACTGACATCTAGGAGTGAGAGGATCCACACTGACAACTAGGAGTGAGAGGATCCACACTGACAACTAGGAGTGACAGGATCCACCCTGACAACTAGGAGGAAGAGGATCCACCCTGACAACTAGGAGCGAGAGGATCCACGCTGACAACTAGGAGCGAGAGGATCCACACTGACAACTAGGAGCGAGAGGATCCACACTGACAACTAGGAGTGAGAGGATCCACACTGACAACTAGGAGTGAGAGGATCCACACTGACAACTAGGAGTGACAGGATCCACACTGACAACTAGGAGTGAGAGGATCCACACTGACAACTAGGAGTGAGAGGATCCACACTGACAACTAGGAGTGAGAGGATCCACACTGACAACTAGGAGTGACAGGATCCACCCTGACAACTAGGAGTGACAGGATCAACACTGACAACTAGGAGGAAGAGGATCCACACTGACAACTAGGAGCGAGAGGATCCACGCTGACAACTAGGAGCGAGAGGATCCACGCTGACAACTAGGAGCGAGAGGATCCACACTGACAACTAGGAGTGAGAGGATCCACACTGACAACTAGGAGTGAGAGGATCCACACTGACAACTAGGAGTGAAGGGATGTGAAATTCTACACATTCTAGATTTTTCCTCACTTTTCGCAACCAATAAAACGTGCTCTGGTGTAGGACCCCCTGAGTGTAGGACCCCCTTGGTGAAGGACCCCCCCCCCCCCAGTGCAGGACCCCCTGAGTGCAGGACCCCCGAGCGCAGGACCCCCGAGCGCAGGACCCCCGAGCGCAGGACCCCCTGAGTGCAGGACCCCCCAGTGCAGGACCCCCCAGTGCAGGACCCCCCAGTGCAGGGGTCCGGAACCTTTTCCGCTATACAATATGTTTAGGGGACACAGAGAAGAACGGCTGCAGCAGATATTAGTGCAGTGAGGAGTCTCCTTCCGGATCCAGCGCCGGATGATGAGAGGAGACGTCCTGCATCACCAGCTCCAATGTCCATCATCTAGCTGTTATATTACAGGGGTGACCAGTGTTTGGGTCCAGTGGTGACTCAGTACAGGGGGGACACTCGTGGCTCAGTACAGAGGGGGACACTCGTGGCTCAGTACAGAGGGGGACACTCGTGACTCAGTACAGGGGGGGACACTCGTGACTCAGTACAGGGGGGGACACTCTGGCTCAGTACAGGGGGGGACACTCTGGCTCAGTACAGGGGGGGACACTCGTGACTCAGTACAGGGGGGGGACACTTGTGGCTCAGTACAGAGGGGGACACTCGTGACTCAGTACAGGGGGGGACACTCTGGCTCAGTACAGGGGGGGACACTCGTGGCTCAGTACAGGGGGGGGACACTTGTGGCTCAGTACAGAGGGGGACACTCGTGACTCAGTACAGAGGGGGACACTCGTGACTCAGTACAGAGGGGACACTCGTGGCTCAGTACAGGGGGGGACACTCTGGCTCAGTACAGGGGGGGACACTCGTGACTCAGTACAGGGGGGGACACTTGTGGCTCAGTACAGAGGGGGACACTCGTGACTCAGTACAGAGGGGACACTCGTGACTCAGTACAGGGGGGGACACTCGTGACTCAGTACAGGGGGGGACACTCTGGCTCAGTACAGAGGGGGACACTCGTGACTCAGTACAGGGGGGGACACTTGTGGCTCAGTACAGGGGGGGGACAATCGTGACTCATTACAGGGGGGGACACTCGTGGCTCAGTACAGGGGGGGCACTCGTGGCTCAATACAGCGGGGGACACGCATGGCTCAGTAGAGGGGGGGACACTCATGGCTCACTACAGGGGGGGGACACTTGTGGCTCATTACAGGGGGGGACACTTGTGGCTCAGTACAGGGGGGGACACTCGTGGCTCAGTACAGGGGGCACACTTGTGGCTCAGTACAGGGGGCACACTCGTGGCTCAGTACAGGGGGGGGGCGCTCGTGGCTCAGTACAGGGGGGGGGGCGCTCGTGGCTCAGTACAGGGGGAGACACTCGTGACTCAGTACAGGGGGGGGGAACTCGTGGCTCAGTACAGGGGGGCATTCGGGGCTCAGTACAGGGGGGACACGCGTGGCTCAGTGCATGGGGGGGACACTCGTGGCTCAGTACAGGGGGGGGACACTTGTGGCTCAGTACAGAGGGGGACACTCGTGACTCAGTACAGAGGGGGACACTCGTGACTCAGTACAGAGGGGACACTCGTGGCTCAGTACAGGGGGGGACACTCTGGCTCAGTACAGGGGGGGACACTCGTGACTCAGTACAGGGGGGGACACTTGTGGCTCAGTACAGAGGGGGACACTCGTGACTCAGTACAGAGGGGACACTCGTGACTCAGTACAGGGGGGGACACTCGTGACTCAGTACAGGGGGGGACACTCTGGCTCAGTACAGAGGGGGACACTCGTGACTCAGTACAGGGGGGGACACTTGTGGCTCAGTACAGGGGGGGGACAATCGTGACTCATTACAGGGGGGGACACTCGTGGCTCAGTACAGGGGGGGCACTCGTGGCTCAATACAGCGGGGGACACGCATGGCTCAGTAGAGGGGGGGACACTCATGGCTCACTACAGGGGGGGGACACTTGTGGCTCATTACAGGGGGGGACACTTGTGGCTCAGTACAGGGGGGGACACTCGTGGCTCAGTACAGGGGGCACACTTGTGGCTCAGTACAGGGGGCACACTCGTGGCTCAGTACAGGGGGGGGCGCTCGTGGCTCAGTACAGGGGGGGGGGCGCTCGTGGCTCAGTACAGGGGGAGACACTCGTGACTCAGTACAGGGGGGGGGAACTCGTGGCTCAGTACAGGGGGGCATTCGGGGCTCAGTACAGGGGGGACACGCGTGGCTCAGTGCATGGGGGGGACACTCGTGGCTCAGTACAGGGGGGGGACACTTGTGGCTCAGTACAGAGGGGGACACTCGTGACTCAGTACAGAGGGGGACACTCGTGACTCAGTACAGAGGGGACACTCGTGGCTCAGTACAGGGGGGGACACTCGTGACTCAGTACAGGGGGGGACACTCTGGCTCAGTACAGGGGGGGACACTCGTGACTCAGTACAGGGGGGGACACTTGTGGCTCAGTACAGAGGGGGACACTCGTGGCTCAGTACAGAGGGGGACACTCGTGACTCAGTACAGGGGGGGACACTCGTGACTCAGTACAGGGGGGGACACTCTGGCTCAGTACAGAGGGGGACACTCGTGACTCAGTACAGGGGGGGACACTTGTGGCTCAGTACAGGGGGGGGACAATCGTGACTCATTACAGGGGGGGACACTCGTGGCTCAGTACAGGGGGGGCACTCGTGGCTCAATACAGCGGGGGACACGCATGGCTCAGTAGAGGGGGGGACACTCATGGCTCACTACAGGGGGGGGACACTTGTGGCTCATTACAGGGGGGGACACTTGTGGCTCAGTACAGGGGGGGACACTCGTGGCTCAGTACAGGGGGCACACTTGTGGCTCAGTACAGGGGGCACACTCGTGGCTCAGTGCAGGGGGGGGCGCTTGTGGCTCAGTACAGGGGGGGGGGCGCTCGTGGCTCAGTACAGGGGGAGACACTCGTGACTCAGTACAGGGGGGGGGAACTCGTGGCTCAGTACAGGGGGGCATTCGGGGCTCAGTACAGGGGGGACACGCGTGGCTCAGTGCATGGGGGACACACTCGTGGCTCAGTACAGGGGGGCACTCGTGGCTCAGTACAGGGGGGGGCACTCGTGACTCAGTACAGAGGGGGACACTCGTGACTCAGTACAGGGGGGGACACTCGTGACTCAGTACAGGGGGGACACTCGTGGCTCAGTACAGGGGGGGGCACTCGTGACTCAGTACAGAGGGGGACACTCGTGACTCAGTACAGAGGGGGACACTTGTGGCTCAGTACAGGGGGGGGACACTTGTGGCTCAGTACAGGGGGGGGACACTTGTGGCTCAGTACAGGGGGGGGACACTCGTGGCTCAGTACAGGGGGGGGACACTCCGGGGGCAACTCTCGTGGCTCAGTACAGGGAGGCACTAGTGGCTCAGCACAGGGGGGTCCGGACACTAATATCTGCTGCAGCCATTCTTGTATCTGTGGCCCTTGTGTTGGTCTTAAATAAAGAAAACAAATAAAGGAGGCTGCGCAGCCCCATAGGAGACGTGTAACTATAATACAATTAAGTCAATGATGAGCAGGAACAGGAGCTGCAGAACCCCCCAATACACATGCCAGCCGCTGCAGAACCCCCCAATACACACGCCAGCCTCTGCAGAACCCCCAATACACAAGGCAGCCGCTGCAGAACCCCCAATACACAAGCCAGCCGCTGCAGAACCCCCCAATAAACACGCCAGCCGCTGCAGAACCCCCAATACACAAGCCAGCCGCTGCAGAACCCCCAATACACAAGCCAGCCGCTGCAGAACCCCCCAATACACAAGCCAGCCGCTGCAGAACCCCCCAATACACACGCCAGCTGTTGCAGAACCTCCCAATACACAAGCCAGCCGCTGCAGAACCCCCCAATACACAAGCCAGCCGCTGCAGAAGCCCCCAATACACACGCCAGCCGCTGCAGAACCTCCCAATACACAAGCCAGCCGCTGCAGAACCTCCCAATACACAAGCCAGCCGCTGCAGAACCTCCCAATACACAAGCCAGCCGCTGCAGAACCTCCCAATACACACGCCAGCCGCTGCAGAACCTCCCAATACACACGCCAGCCGCTGCAGAACCTCCCAATACACAAGCCATCCGCTGCAGAACCCCCCAATACACAAGCCAGCCGCTGCAGAAGCCCCCAATACACACGCCAGCCGCTGCAGAACCTCCCAATACACAAGCCAGCCGCTGCAGAACCTCCCAATACACGCCAGCCGCTGCAGAACCTCCCAATACACACGCCAGCCGCTGCAGAACCTCCCAATACACACGCCAGCCGCTGCAGAACCTCTCAATACACAAGCCAGCCGCTGCAGAACCCCCAATACACAAGCCATCCACTGCAGAACCCCCCAATACACAAGCCATCCGCTGCAGAACCTCCCAATACACAAGCCAGCCGCTGCAGAACCCCCCAATACACACAACAGCCACTGCAGAACCTCCCAATACACAAGCCAGCCGCTGCAGAAGCCCCCAATACACGCGCCAGCCGCTGCAGAACCTCCCAATACACAAGCCAGCCGCTGCAGAACCTCCCAATACACAAGCCAGCCACTGCAGAACCTCCCAATACACAAGCCAGCCGCGGCAGAACCTCCCAATACAAGAGCCAGCCGCTGCAGAACCTCCCAATACACAAGCCAGCCACTGCAGAACCTCCCAATACACAAGCCAGCCGCTGCAGAACCTCCCAATACACACGCCAGTCGCTGCAGAACATTATAATACACATTTATTAAAGTGTCTGCGCCAGTTTTCTGAGGACTTAGCACTGGATAGAACATCTTTGGAGCTTGTATTTATAACATGTCTGCGCCAGTTTTGTGTGGCAGCTGCTGTGTGTCCCGCAAGACAGAAAAATCTGCACCTAAAGGGGCTGCTACTGCTCTCTCATACCATGCGCCACATTTATTACTAATTATTTATTACATTTATTTTGTCTTGGATTCTAGCTATTACGTGTCTCAACTGCTGCAGAACTTTTTCAAGAGGGGGCTAATAAGCCCTAAGGCACCATAACCAAGGCGTAAAAATGAACTTTTATTAGTAATATTTAATAAATGATGAACAAAAGGTGTAAAGGTGTAAAGGTTTGCATCCACATCACGTGTGCACATGTCCTAGTGCTGATTGTGTGGATGCTGTGGATTGTCACATGTATATTAGTGGGGCAGACTGTGACTGTATCAGGAGTGTATGTAGTTTATAGCTAGAGCAGGTGGATCCAAAGGGGTGCAGGTCGCTCCTCCTGCTCAGCTCGGGAGGGGTTAATTCCTTTATTCCCCAGACAGGTTGTTGGGGGGAATGTTATTATTATATTGCATCCCTATGAGGGTCCAATTGGTGTGACCCAATGGGGGTATTTCAGTAGTGCATACGGCGAAACATGTTGGGGGGCTTTAGTAGCAGTTTTTAACTCAGCAGGGTGCACCATATCAGTGAATTTACACAGTAATCTATTCAGGAGGCAGTTAGAATCACTGTTAGGAGTGTGTGGTGTGAATATTCAGGTGTGTGAGACAATCGGCAGGCAGGGTGGATAAAATCACATGATCCTCTCAGAGGCGCCGTCCAGTCTAGTCTGCCCTATTGGGAGGTTCTCAAATACTTTAAGTACTCCACTACTGAAACCTCCTCCTCCTCCTCAGGGGCTGACACCTCCTCCTCCTCTTCAGGGGCTGACACCTCCTCCTCCTCCTCCTCCTCAGGGGCTGACACCTCCTCCTCCTCAGTGGCTGACACCTCCTCCTCAGGGGCTGACACCTCCTCCTCAGTGGCTGACACCTCCTCCTCAGTGGCTGACACCTCCACCTCAGGGGCTGACACCTCCTCCTCCTCCTCAGGGGCTGACACCTCCTCCTCCTCCTCAGGGGCTGACACCTCCTCCTCCTCCTCAGGGGCTGACACCTCCTCCTCCTCCTCAGTGGCTGACACCTCCTCCTCAGGGGCTGACACCTCCTCCTCAGGGGCTGACACCTCCTCCTCAGGGGCTGACACCTCCTCCTCCTCAGGGGCTGACACCTCCTCCTCAGGGGCTGACACCTCCTCCTCCTCAGGGGCTGACACCTCCTCCTCCTCCCCCGGGGCTGACACCTTCTCCTCCTCCTCCTCAGTGGCTGACACCTTCTCCTCCTCCTCCTCAGTGGCTGACACCTTCTCCTCCTCCTCCTCAGTGGCTGACACCTCCTCCTCCTCCTCAGTGGCTGACACCTCCTCCTCAGGGGCTGACACCTCCTCCTCAGGGGCTGACACCTCCTCCTCCTCCTCAGGGGCTGACACCTCCTCCTCCTCAGGGGCTGACACCTCCTCCTCCTCCCCCGGGGCTGACACCTTCTCCTCCTCCTCCTCAGTGGCTGACACCTTCTCCTCCTCCTCCTCAGTGGCTGACACCTTCTCCTCCTCCTCAGTGGCTGACACCTCCTCCTCCTCCTCAGTGGCTGACACCTCCTCCTCAGGGGCTGACACCTCCTCCTCAGGGGCTGACACCTCCTCCTCCTCCTCAGGGGCTGACACCTCCTCCTCCTCCTCAGGGGCTGACACCTCCTCCTCAGTGGCTGACACCTCCTCCTCAGGGGCTGACACCTCCTCCTCTTCCTCAGGGGCTGACACCTCCTCCTCCTCCTCAGTGGCTGACACCTCCTCCTCCTCCTCAGGGGCTGACACCTCCTCCTCCTCCTCAGGGGCTGACACCTCCTCCTCCTCCTTAGGGGCTGACACCTCCTCCTCCTCCTCAGGGGCTGACACCTCCTCCTAAGGGGTTGACTCCTCCTCCTAAGGGCCTGGACCTTCTCCCAAGTATGACACTCTCTCCTCTCTATGAAATTCCCCCGCTGCTACATCCAGCCCCAGGATTGGCTGCAGGCAGATAGTCTCTGCCCCACCCTCTCTGTCACAAGGAGGAGGCTGCAACAAGGACGGAGAGGGAGGTGCCGCCCCTGAACCCCGCCCACCCCTGCTCTGCCAATCATAGCCATGGACATGACTATATCCAGGGACATAACTACATCCAGGGTTCCTGACTGGAGGGTCTGTACGTGTGTTGGGGGGTCTGTACGTGTGTTGGGGGGGTCTGTACGTGTGTTGGGGGTCTGTACGTGTGTTGGGGGGTCTGTACGTGTGTTGGGGGGTCTGTACGTGTGTTGGGGGGTCTGTACGTGTGTTGGGGGGGTCTGTACGTGTGTTGGAGGGGTCTGTACGTGTGTTGGAGAGGTCTGTACGTGTGTTGGGGGTCTGTCTGTATGTGTGTTGGAGGGGTCTGTACGTGTGTTGGGGGGGTCTGTACGTGTGTTGGAGGGGTCTGTACGTGTGTTGGGGGGGTCTGTACGTGTGTTGGAGGGGTCTGTACGTGTGTTGGAGGGGTCTGTACGTGTGTTGGGGGGTCTGTACGTGTGTCGGAGGGGTCTGTACGTGTGTTGGGGGGGTCTGTACGTGTGTTGGGGGGGCTGTACGTGTGTTGGGGGGTCTGTACGTGTGTTGGAGGGGTCTGTACGTGTGTTGGAGAGGTCTGTACGTGTGTTGGGGGTCTGTCTGTATGTGTGTTGGAGGGGTCTGTACGTGTGTTGGGGGGGTCTGTACGTGTGTTGGGGGGGTCTGTACGTGTGTTGGAGGGGTCTGTACGTGTGTTGGGGGGGCTGTACGTGTGTTGGGGGGTCTGTACGTGTGTTGGGGGGTCTGTACGTGTGTTGGAGGGGTCTGTACGTGTGTTGGGGGGGTCTGTACGTGTGTTGGGGGGGTCTGTACGTGTGTTGGGGGGGTATGTACGTGTGTTGGGGGGGCTGTACGTGTGTTGGGGGGGTTCTTTACGTGTGTTGGAGGGGTCTGTACGTGTGTTGGGGGGTCTGTACGTGTGTTGGAGGGGTCTGTACGTGTGTTGGGGGGTCTGTACGTGTGTCGGGGGGGTCTGTACGTGTGTCGGAGGGGTCTGTACGTGTGTCGGAGAGGTCTGTACGTGTGTTGGAGGGGTCTGTACGTGTGTTGGAGGGGTCTGTACGTGTGTTGGGGGGTCTGTACGTGTGTTGGAGGGGTCTGTACGTGTGTTGGAGGGGTCTGTACGTGTGTTGGGGGGGTCTGTACGTGTGTTGGAGGGGTCTGTACGTGTGTTGGAGGGTCTGTACGTGTGTTGGAGGGGTCTGTACGTGTGTTGGGGGGTCTGTACGTGTGTTGGAGGGGGCTGTACGTGTGTTGGGGGGGTATGTACGTGTGTTGGGGGGGCTGTACGTGTGTTGGGGGGGTTCTTTACGTGTGTTGGGGGGTCTGTACGTGTGTTGGGGGGTCTGTACGTGTGTTGGAGGGGTCTGTACGTGTGTTGGGGGGTCTGTACGTGTGTTGGAGGGGTCTGTACGTGTGTTGGGGGGGTCTGTACGTGTGTTGGGGGTGTCTGTACGTGTGTTGGGGGGTCTGTACGTGTGTTGGGGGTGTCTGTACGTGTGTTGGAGGGGTCTGTACGTGTGTTGGGGGGTCTGTACGTGTGTTGGGGGGGTCTGTACGTGTGTTGGGGGGGTCTGTACGTGTGTTGGAGGGGGCTGTACGTGTGTTGGGGGGGTCTGTACGTGTGTTGGGGGGTCTGTACGTGTGTTGGAGGGGGCTGTACGTGTGTTGGAGGGGTCTGTACGTGTGTTGGAGGGGTCTGTACGTGTGTTGGGGGGTCTGTACGTGTGTTGGGGGGTCTGTACGTGTGTTGGAGGGGTCTGTACGTGTGTTGGAGGGGTCTGTACGTGTGTCGGGGGGGTCTGTACGTGTGTCGGAGGGGTCTGTACGTGTGTTGGAGAGGTCTGTACGTGTGTTGGAGGGGTCTGTACGTGTGTTGGGGGGGTCTGTACGTGTGTTGGGGGGGTCTGTACGTGTGTTGGGGGGTCTGTACGTGTGTTGGGGGGTCTGTACGTGTGTTGGGGGTGTCTGTACGTGTGTTGGGGGTGTCTGTACGTGTATTGGAGGGGGCTGTACGTGTGTTGGGGGGGTCTGTACGTGTGTTGGGGGGTCTGTACGTGTGTTGGGGGGGTCTGTACGTGTGTTGGGGGTCTGTACGTGTGTTGGGGGGTCTGTACGTGTGTTGGAGGGGTCTGTACGTGTGTTGGAGGGGTCTGTACGTGTGTTGGAGGGGGCTCTGTACGTGTGTTGGGGGGTGTCTGTACGTGTGTTGGGGGTGTCTGTACGTGTGTTGGAGGGGGCTGTACGTGTGTTGGGGGGGTCTGTACGTGTGTTGGGGGGTCTGTACGTGTGTTGGGGGGTCTGTACGTGTGTTGGGGGTCTGTACGTGTGTTGGGGGGTCTGTACGTGTGTTGGGGGGTCTGTACGTGTGTTGGAGGGGTCTGTACGTGTGTTGGAGGGGGCTGTACGTGTGTTGGGGGTGTCTGTACGTGTGTTGGGGGTGTCTGTACGTGTGTTGGAGGGGGCTGTACGTGTGTTGGGGGGGTCTGTACGTGTGTTGGGGGGTCTGTACGTGTGTTGGGGGGGTCTGTACGTGTGTTGGGGGTCTGTACGTGTGTTGGGGGGTCTGTACGTGTGTTGGGGGGTCTGTACGTGTGTTGGAGGGGTCTGTACGTGTGTTGGAGGGGTCTGTACGTGTGTCGGGGGGTCTGTACGTGTGTCGGAGGGGTCTGTACGTGTGTCGGAGAGGTCTGTACGTGTGTTGGAGGGGTCTGTACGTGTGTTGGGGGGGGTCTGTACGTGTGTTGGGGGGGTCTGTACAGTGTGTTGGGGGGTCTGTACGTGTGTTGGGGGGTCTGTACGTGTGTTGGGGGTGTCTGTACGTGTGTTGGGGGTGTCTGTACGTGTATTGGAGGGGCTGTACGTGTGTTGGGGGGGTCTGTACGTGTGTTGGGGGGTCTGTACGTGTGTTGGGGGGGTCTGTACGTGTGTTGGGGGTCTGTACGTGTGTTGGGGGGTCTGTACGTGTGTTGGAGGGGTCTGTACGTGTGTTGGAGGGGTCTGTACGTGTGTTGGAGGGGGCTGTACGTGTGTTGGGGGTGTCTGTACGTGTGTTGGGGGTGTCTGTACGTGTGTTGGAGGGGGCTGTACGTGTGTTGGGGGGGTCTGTACGTGTGTTGGGGGGTCTGTACGTGTGTTGGGGGGGTCTGTACGTGTGTTGGGGGTCTGTACGTGTGTTGGGGGGTCTGTACGTGTGTTGGGGGGTCTGTACGTGTGTTGGAGGGGTCTGTACGTGTGTTGGGGGGTCTGTACGTGTGTTGGGGGGTCTGTACGTGTGTTGGGGGGTCTGTACGTGTGTTGGGGGGTCCTGTACGTGTGTTGGAGGGGTCTGTACGTGTGTTGGGGGGGTCTGTACGTGTGTTGGAGGGGTCTGTACGTGTGTTGGAGGGGTCTGTACGTGTGTTGGAGGGGTCTGTACGTGTGTTGGGGGGTCTGTACGTGTGTTGGGGGGGTCTGTACGTGTGTTGGGGGGTCTGTACGTGTGTTGGAGGGGTCTGTACGTGTGTTGGAGGGGTCTGTACGTGTGTTGGAGGGGTCTGTACGTGTGTTGGAGGGGTCTGTACGTGTGTTGGGGGGTCTGTACGTGTGTTGGGGGGGTCTGTACGTGTGTTGGGGGGTCTGTACGTGTGTTGGAGGGGTCTGTACGTGTGTTGAGGGGTCTGTACGTGTGTTGGGGGGTCTGTACGTTTCCCGGTCCCGGGGACATCCCTTTTCCACTCTGTAACTTCCTGTCAGCGGCTTCTTTATCACAGACAGATATTTACAGCCCACAGTCCCCGCCTCCTCCGTGTAGAGGGCGGATATTGGAACCCACAGTCCCCGCCTCCTCCGTGTTCAGGGCGGATCCTGGAGCCCACGTGAGTTGGAGCTGTATTTATAAACAAGACATAGCGTAGGCCACGCCCCTGCACACTCCAGCCACTCCTTTCCGCTGCTTCCGCGCTGCTCCTCCCTTTCTTCCTTCCAGGACACGCCTCCTACTGGCTCCCGAGTTTGCGCGCTGCAGAGGGGGCGGAACGTCAGATGATCGCGTGACGTCAGAAGCCGTTAGTTCCCGTCTGCGGCCTCCACCTCCGCTCCGGACCCGGCATCATCCGCCCCGGTAAGAGATAGAAGGACAGAACCTGGACCGGGGTGGGAGAAGGAGGAGAGAACCTGGACCGGGGTGGGAGGAGGAGGAGAGAACCGGGACCCGGGGGGAGGAGGAGGAGAGAACCGGGACCCGGGGGGGGAGGAGGAGAGAACCGGGACCCGGGGGGAGGAGGAGGAGGAGGGACCCGGGGGGGAGGAGGAGGAGAGAACCGGGACCCGGGGGGAGGAGGAGGAGGAGAGAACCGGGACCCGGGGGGAGGAGGAGGAGGAGAGAACCGGGACCCGGGGGGAGGAGGAGGAGGAGAGAACCGGGACCCGGGGGGAGGAGGAGGAGGAGAGAACCGGGACCCGGGGGGAGGAGGAGGAGGAGAGAACCGGGACCCGGGGGGAGGAGGAGGAGGAGAGAACCGGGACCCGGGGGGAGGAGGAGGAGAGAACCGGGACCCGGGGGGGGGGGGGAGGAGGAGGAGAGAACCGGGACCCGGGGGGGGGGGGAGGAGGAGGAGAGAACCGGGACCCGGGGGGGGGGAGGAGGAGGAGAGAACCGGGACCCGGGGGGGGGGGGGAGGAGGAGGAGAGAACCGGGACCCGGGGGGGGGGAGGAGGAGGAGAGAACCGGGACCCGGGGGGGGGGGGAGGAGGAGGAGAGAACCGGGACCCGGGGGGGGGGAGGAGGAGGAGAGAACCGGGACCCGGGGGGGGGGGGAGGAGGAGGAGAGAACCGGGACCCGGGGGGAGGAGGAGGAGGAGAGAACCGGGACCCGGGGGGGGGGAGGAGGAGGAGAGAACCGGGACCCGGGGGGGGAGGAGGAGGAGAGAACCGGGACCCGGGGGGGGGGGGAGGAGAGAACCGGGACCCGGGGGGGGGGGGGGGGGGGAGGAGAGAACCGGGACCCGGGGGGAGGAGGAGGAGGAGGAGGAGAGAACCGGGACCCGGGGGGAGGAGGAGGAGGAGGAGGAGAGAACCGGGACCCGGGGGGGGGGGAGGAGGAGGAGAGAACCGGGACCCGGGGGGGAGGAGGAGGAGAGAACCGGGACCCGGGGGGAGGAGGAGGAGGAGGAGAGAACCGGGACCCGGGGGGGGGGAGGAGGAGGAGAGAACCGGGACCCGGGGGGGGAGGAGGAGGAGAGAACCGGGACCCGGGGGGGGGGGGGAGAGAACTGGATATCCAATGATGACGTCTTGGAGGTGGTGGAGGAGGTATCCAATGATGACGTCTTGGAGGTGGTGGAGGGGATATCCAATGATGACGTCTTGGAGGTGGTGGAGGGGATATCCAATGATGACGTCTTGGAGGTGGTGGAGGGGATATCCAATGATGACATCTTGGAGGTGGTGGAGGGGATATCCAATGATGACGTCTTGGAGGTGGTGGAGGGGATATCCAATGATGACGTCTTGGAGGTGGTGGAGGGGATATCCAATGATGACGTCTTGGAGGTGGTGGAGGGGATATCCAATGATGACGTCTTGGAGGTGGTGGAGGAGATATCCAATGATGACGTCTTGGTGGTGGTGGAGGAGATATCCAATGATGACGTCTTGGAGGTGGTGGAGGGGATATCCAATGATGACGTCTTGGAGGTGGTGGAGGGGATATCCAATGATGACGTCTTGGAGGTGGTGGAGGGGATATCCAATGATGACGTCTTGGAGGTGGTGGAGGAGATATCCAATGATGACGTCTTGGTGGTGGTGGAGGAGATATCCAATGATGACGTCTGGGAGGTGGTGGAGGGGATATCCAATGATGACGTCTTGGAGGTGGTGGAGGGGATATCCAATGATGACGTCTTGGAGGTGGTGGATGGGATATCCAATGATGACGTCTTGGCGGTGGTGGAGGGGATATCCAATGATGACTTCTCGGAGGTGGTGGAGGAGATATCCAATGATGACGTCTTGGAGGTGGTGGAGGGGATATCCAATGATGATGAGGTGGTGGAGGAGATATCCAATGATGACGTCTTGGAGGTGGTGGAGGAGATATCCAATGATGAGGTGGTGAAGGGGATATCCAATGATGACGTCTTGGAGGTGGTGGAGGGGATATCCAATGATGATGAGGTGGTGGAGGGGATATCCATTGATGATGAGGTGGTGGAGGGGATATACATTGATGATGAGGTGGTGGAGGAGATATCCAATGATGATGAGGTGGTGGAGGAGATATCCAATGATGATGAGGTGGTGGAGGAGATATCCAATGATGACGTTTTGGAGGTGGTGGAGGAGATATCCAATGATGACGTCTTGGAGGTGGTGGAGGAGGTATCCAATGATGACGTCTTGGAGGTGGGGGAGGAGTTATCCAATGATGACGTCTTGGTGGTGGTGGAGGAGATATCCAATGATGACGTCTTGGAGGTGGTGGAGGGGATATCCAATGATGATGAGGTGGTGGAGGAGATATCCAATGATGACGTCTTGGAGGTGGTGGAGGAGATATCCAATGATGAGGTGGTGAAGGGGATATCCAATGATGACGTCTTGGAGGTGGTGGAGGGGATATCCAATGATGATGAGGTGGTGGAGGGGATATCCATTGATGATGAGGTGGTGGAGGGGATATACATTGATGATGAGGTGGTGGAGGAGATATCCAATGATGATGAGGTGGTGGAGGAGATATCCAATGATGATGAGGTGGTGGAGGAGATATCCAATGATGATGAGGTGGTGGAGGAGATATCCAATGATGATGAGGTGGTGGAGGAGATATCCAATGATGACGTTTTGGAGGTGGTGGAGGAGATATCCAATGATGACGTCTTGGAGGTGATGGAGGAGATATCCAATGATGACGTCTTGGAGGTGGTGGAGGAGTTATCCAATGATGACGTCTTGGAGGTGGTGGAGTGGATATACAATGATGACGTCTTGGAGGTGGTGGAGGAGGTATCCAATGATGACGTCTTGGAGGTGGGGGAGGAGTTATCCAATGATGACGTCTTGGAGGTGGGGGAGGGGATATCCAATGATAATGATGATGTCTTGGAGGTGGTGGAGGAGATATCCAATGATGACGTCTTGGAGGTGGTGGAGGGGATATCCAATGATGACGTCTTGGAGGTGGTGGAGGGGATATCCAATGATGACGTCTTGGAGGTGGTGGAGGGGATATCCAATGATGACGTCTTGGAGGTGGTGGAGGAGTTATCCAATGATGACGTCTTGGAGGTGGTGGAGGGGATATCCAATGATGACGTCTTGGAGGTGGCGGAGGGGATACCCAATGATGACGTCTTGGAGGTGGGGGAGGGGATACCCAATGATGACGTCTTGGAGGTGGGGGAGGGGATACCCAATGATGACGTCTTGGAGGTGGGGGAGGGGATATCCAATGATGACGTCTTGGAGGTGGTGGAGGAGATATCCAATGATGACGTCTTGGTGGTGGTGGAGGAGATATCCAATGATGACGTCTTGGAGGTGGGGGAGGGGATACCCAATGATGACGTCTTGGAGGTGGGGGAGGGGATACCCAATGATGACGTCTTGGAGGTGGGGGAGGGGATATCCAATGATGACGTCTTGGAGGTGGTGGAGGAGATATCCAATGATGACGTCTTGGAGGTGGGGGAGGGGATACCCAATGATGACGTCTTGGAGGTGGGGGAGGGGATATCCAATGATGACGTCTTGGAGGTGGGGGAGGGGATATCCAATGATGACGTCTTGGAGGTGGGGGAGGGGATATCCAATGATTTTGTGGTGGGGAGTGAATTTTTAATCTTTTTCTTTATTTCCTCATATTTTTTATTTCAGGAATTCTCAGCGATATTGAAAATGTCACATGAGAAGAGCTTCCTGGTGACCGGGGACCCCTATTCCAGCCCCCCTTACCCTGTAGCTCCTCCAGTCTCAGCCCCAGGATACGCACAGCCCCCCTATCCCAATGCTGCCCCCTATCCCAATGCTGCCCCCTATCCCAATACTGCCCCCTATCCTAATACTGCCCCCTATCCAGCTGAGGTTCCCTATCCTAATGCTGTCCCTTACCCCACTCACTCTCCAATGGGACAGCTTCCATATCCTCCGGCTTACAACCAGGGGCCCTACCCAGGGGCCCCATATCCTGGCCAGCCGTACCAGCCCCAATATGGACAGGGCGGCTACCCCTCTGAGCAGAGCGGTGAGTGGATGGGATGTGGGGGGGGATAGGTTTCTGTCGTTCAGACCTGGGATCATGAGTCTTTGTGTCTTGCAGACTTTGGATCCCCCATACACAGCACCACTTACCATGAGGAGGGGCCCCCATCTTACTGCGACAACCAGGATTTTCCTATCAGCCACTGGGATGATAAGAACATTCGACGAGCGTTTATCCGTAAGGTGAGTGTGGACCATTGTCACAGGGCAGCCCCGATCTCCTGCAGGGGGTGCCGCTCTGTGGTCCCACCCCTGAGTCTAAACTGATCTGACTGTGCAGAAGGGACGATCCCTGGTGGGGCAGTGTCTTAATGTGATTGTGCGCTGCCGGGCCTGGGGCGGGTGTGGCGCCTCGTTAGCCTGGCCTGGGGCGGGTGTGGCGCCTCGTTAGCCGGGCCTGGGGCGGGTGTGGCGCCTCGTTAGCCGGGCCTGGGGCGGGTGTGGCGCCTCGTTAGCCGGGCCTGGGGCGGGTGTGGCGCCTCGTTAGCCGGGCCTGGGGCGGGTGTGGCGCCTCGTTAGCCGGGCCTGGGGCGGGTGTGGCGCCTCGTTAGCCGGGCCTGGGGCGGGTGTGGCGCCCCGTTAGCCGGGCCTGGGGCGGGTGTGGCGCCTCGTTAGCCGGGCCTGGGGCGGGTGTGGCGCCCCGTTAGCCGGGCCTGGGGCGGGTGTGGCGCCCCGTTAGCCGGGCCTGGGGCGGGTGTGGCGCCCCGTTAGCCGGGCCTGGGGCGGGTGTGGCGCCCCGTTAGCCGGGCCTGGGGCGGGTGTGGCGCCCCGTTAGCCGGGCCTGGGGCGGGTGTGGCGCCCCGTTAGCCGGGCCTGGGGCGGGTGTGGCGCCCCGTTAGCCGGGCCTGGGGCGGGTGTGGCGCCCCGTTAGCCGGGCCTGGGGCGGGTGTGGCGCCCCGTTAGCCGGGCCTGGGGCGGGTGTGGCGCCCCGTTAGCCGGGCCTGGGGCGGGTGTGGCGCCCCGTTAGCCGGGCCTGGGGCGGGTGTGGCGCCCCGTTAGCCGGGCCTGGGGCGGGTGTGGCGCCCCGTTAGCCGGGCCTGGGGCGGGTGTGGCGCCCCGTTAGCCGGGCCTGGGGCGGGTGTGGCGCCCCGTTAGCCGGGCCTGGGGCGGGTGTGGCGCCCCGTTAGCCGGGCCTGGGGCGGGTGTGGCGCCCCGTTAGCCGGGCCTGGGGCGGGTGTGGCGCCCCGTTAGCCGGGCCTGGGGCGGGTGTGGCGCCCCGTTAGCCGGGCCTGGGGCGGGTGTGGCGCCCCGTTAGCCGGGCCTGGGGCGGGTGTGGCGCCCCGTTAGCCGGGCCTGGGGCGGGTGTGGCGCCCCGTTAGCCGGGCCTGGGGCGGGTGTGGCGCCCCGTTAGCCGGGCCTGGGGCGGGTGTGGCGCCCCGTTAGCCGGGCCTGGGGCGGGTGTGCCGCCCCGTTAGCCGGGCCTGGGGCGGGTGTGGCGCCCCGTTAGCCGGGCCTGGGGCGGGTGTGGCGCCCCGTTAGCCGGGCCTGGGGCGGGTGTGGCGCCCCGTTAGCCGGGCCTGGGGCGGGTGTGGCGCCCCGTTAGCCGGGCCTGGGGCGGGTGTGGCGCCCCGTTAGCCGGGCCTGGGGCGGGTGTGGCGCCCCGTTAGCCGGGCCTGGGGCGGGTGTGCCGCCTTGTTAGCCGGGCCTGGGGCGGGTGTGGCGCCCCGTTAGCCGGGCCTGGGGCGAGTGTGTCGCCTCGTTAGTCGGGCCCGGGGCGGGTGTGTCGCCTCGTTAGCCGGGCCCGGGGCGGGTGTGTCGCCTCGTTAGCCTGGCCCGGGGCGGGTGTGCCGCCTCGTTAGCCTGGCCCGGGGCGGGTGTGCCGCCTCGTTAGCCTGGCCCGGGGCGGGTGTGCCGCCTTGTTAGCTGGGCCTGGAGCGCTCTGTCTTGAGGTTTGTCTTCTCCTCAGGTTTTCCTGGTTCTTACGGCTCAGCTCCTGGTGACGTTTGCATTTGTGGCGGTTTTCACCTTTGTGGACGACGTCCGGGTTTACGTGCGCAGGAACACGTGGACCTACTACCTGTCCTACGCCATCTTCTTTGTCTCGCTCATCACCCTCAGTTGCTGTGGAGATTTTCGCCGCCGCCATCCATGGAACCTGGTGGCGCTGGTGAGTAGCCTCTCGGGGAGGGGGTCAGGGTGATGGCTGGTGCCGGGGGTCTCACCTCTCGTCTCCCCCCTCAGTCCGTCCTGACGCTCAGCCTCTCGTACATGGTTGGGATGATCGCCAGCTTCTACGAGACGGACGCGGTCATCATGGCGCTGGGGATCACTGCCGCCGTCTGCTTCACCGTCGTCCTGTTCTCCCTGCAGGTGAGTGGTCCTCCATTGTAGAGTCCTGACTCGGTGACTACCACCCCCATAATCTTCGGATTGTTTTCTCCACAGACAAAATATGACTTCACTTCCTGCGTGGGGGTCCTGATGGTCAGCCTGGTGGTCCTCATCATCTTCTCCATTCTCTGCATCTTCATCCGCAACAAGATCCTGCAGATCGTCTACGCCTCGCTTGGGGCGCTGCTCTTCACATGTGTAAGTCCTATGGAGGGTGCCCCAGGCCGCGGGGCGGAGAGGGCGGGCTACGGGCCGGAGAGTGACGGGGGGCGCTATGGGCGCCGCGGGCCGGTGGTTGAATGGGGCAGATGATGGAGTCACGTTGCACTGTGCAGCCCCCTGAGGTCCTCTCTCATCTTTTGTCTCCTCTTTCCCCCGTGTAGTTCCTGGCGGTGGACACGCAGATGATTCTGGGGAACAAGCAGTTGTCTCTGAGTCCTGAAGAATACGTCTTCGCTGCCCTGAACCTGTACACGGACATCATCAACATCTTCCTGTATATCTTGGCCATCATTGGCAAAGCCAAGGAGTGAGGGTCTGCAGCGGCCGGACCCTCGGCTTCCCCTGTGTATGTTAGCGGCTTCCCCTCCTCCAGGCCTGTAGATGGCGCTGCATGTTCTGTGCTACCACACACTTCAGACATTTCATAGCCCTCAATGTGAATGGCGCCGGCCGTGGCCTCCACGTGGTCCAGACATTGTCCTTATTGCATGGATAAGGAGCGTCCTGCAGTATTGTGTATGATATTGTTCTGTGGATCCTCGTCACATGCAGCCGGTTCCGATGCTTCAGTGGTAGCGCCTGTAGTGCGGGCAGCAGGTCCACGGCCCGAGGTCACGGCTTCTCCGTGGCTCCATGTGCCGTCACGCTGCTGCCCCCTGCATGATGACTGCAGACACAGACTGAATAAAGTCGTTTCCTCAAAGATTTTCGTTGTTGCCCATCGCTGCGACCGTCCACCCGCCCCAGTGTGATGCAGAGATCCCCGGATGGGAGTTGTGGAACCTTTCTGTCCACATCAAAGTTTCTGGTCACATTTAGAAAAAAATTTTTAAGGCAACAAATAACGACAGAAGCCACTGAGACACGAAACTGACAGACACAAGTGCAACTCACTGCGGCTTCTTACAAATTGTGACCCAAGGAGTGTGTCCTCCTATCGCTGCTAGGGGTGACTGTCCTATACCATGGCCCCCACATCATCACACCAGCAGGGGGCAGTGTGTCCTCCTATCACTGCTAGGGGTGACTGTCCTATACCATGGCCTCCACATCATCACACCAGCAGGGGGCAGTGTGTCCTATCACTGCTAGGGGTGACTGTCCTATACCATGGCCCCCACATCATCACACCAGCAGGGGGCAGTGTGTCCTCCTATCGCTGCTAGGGGTGACTGTCCTATACCATGGCCCCCACATCATCACACCAGCAGGGGGCAGTGTGTCCTCCTATCACTGCTAGGGGTGACTGTCCTATACCATGGCCCCCACATCATCACACCAGCAGGGGGCAGTGTGTCCTCCTATCACTACTAGGGGTGACTGTCCTATACCATGGCCCCCACATCATCACACCAGCAGGGGGCAGTGTGTCCTCCTATCACTTCTAGGGGTGACTGCCCTATACCATGGCCTCCACATCATCACACCAGCAGGGGGCAGTGTCCTCCTATCGCTGCTAGGGGTGACTGTCCTATACCATGGCCCCCACATCATCACACCAGCAGGGGGCAGTGTGTCCTCCTATCACTGCTAGGGGTGACTGTCCTATACCATGGCCCCCACATCATCACACCAGCAGGGGGCAGTGTGTCCTCCTATCACTGCTAGGGGTAACTGTCCTATACCATGGCCCCCACATCATCACACCAGCAGGGGGCAGTGTGTCCTCCTATCGCTGCTAGGGGTGACTGTCCTATACCATGACCCCCACATCATCGCACCAGCAGGGGGCAGTGTGTCCTCCTATCGCTGCTAGGGGTGACTGTCCTATACCATGGCCCCCACATCATCACACCAGCAGGGGGCAGTGTGTCCTCCTATCACTACTAGGGGTGACTGTCCTATACCATGGCCCCACATCATCACACCAGCAGGGGGCAGTGTGTCCTCCTATCACTGCTAGGGGTGACTTCCCTATACCATGGCCCCCACATCATCAGACCAGCAGGGGGCAGTGTGTCCTCCTATCACTACTAGGGGTGACTGCCCTATACCATGGCCTCCACATCATCACACCAGCAGGGGCAGTGTGTCCTCCTATCACTGCTAGGGGTGACTTCCCTATACCATGGCCCCCACATCATCAGACCAGCAGGGGGCAGTGTGTCCTCCTATCATTGCTAGGGGTGACTGCCCTATACCATGGCCTCCACATCATCACACCAGCAGGGGGCAGTGTGTCCTCCTATCACTACTAGGGGTGACTGTCCTATACCATGGCCCCCACATCATCACACCAGCAGGGGGCAGTGTCCTCCTATCACTGCTAGGGGTGACTGTCCTATACCATGGCCCCCACATCATCACACCAGCAGGTGGCAGTGTCCTCCTATCGCTGCTAGGGGTGACTGTCCTATACCATGGCCCCCACATCATCACACCAGCAGGGGGCAGTGTGTCCTCCTATCACTGCTAGGGGTGACTGTCCTATACCATGGCCCCCACATCATCACACCAGCAGGGGGCAGTGTGTCCTCCTATCACTGCTAGGGGTAACTGTCCTATACCATGGCCCCCACATCATCACACCAGCAGGGGGCAGTGTGTCCTCCTATCGCTGCTAGGGGTGACTGTCCTATACCATGACCCCCACATCATCACACCAGCAGGGGGCAGTGTGTCCTCCTATCACTGCTAGGGGTGACTGTCCTATACCATGGCCCCACATCATCACACCAGCAGGGGGCAGTGTCCTCCTATCACTCCTAGGGGTGACTGTCCTATACCATGGCCCCCACATCATCACACCAGCAGGGCGCAGTGTCCTCCTATTATTCCTAGGGGTGACTGTCCTATACCATGGCCCCCACATCATCACACCAGCAGGGGGCAGTGTGTCCTGCTATCACTACTAGGGGTGACTGTCCTATACCATGGCCCCCACATCACACCAGCAGGGGGCAGTGTCCTCCTATCACTCCTAGGGGTGTCTGTCCTATACCATGGCCCCCACATCATCACACCAGCAGGGGGCAGTGTGTCCTCCTATCACTGCTAGGGGTGACTGTCCTATACCATGGCCCCCACATCATCACACCAGCAGGGGGCAGTGTCCTCCTATCACTCCTAGGGGGACTGTCCTATACCATGGCCCCCACATCATCACACCAGCAGGGGGCAGTGTGTCCTGCTATCACTACTAGGGGTGGCTGTCCTATACCATGGCCCACACATCATCACACCAGCAGGGGGCAGTGTGTCCTCCTATCACTACTAGGGGTGGCTGTCCTATACCATGGCTCCCACATCATCACACCAGAAGGGGGCAGTGTCCTCCTATCACTGCTAGGGGTGACTGTCCTATACCATGACCCCCACATCATCACACCAGCAGGGGGCAGTGTGTCCTCCTATCACTGATAGGGTTGACTGTCCTATACCATGGCCCCCACATCATCACACCAGCAGGGGGCAGTGTCCTCCTATCACTGCTAGGGGTGACTGTCCTATACCATGGCCCCCCTCATCATCACACCAGCAGCGGGCAGTGTGTCCTCCTATCACTGCTAGAGGTGACTGTCCTATACCATGGCCCCCACATCATCACACCAGCAGGGGGTAGTGTGTCCTCCTATCACTACTAGGGGTGACTGTCCTATATCATGGCCCCACATCATCACACCAGCAGGGGGCAGTGTGTCCTCCTATCACTGCTAGGGGTGACTGTCCTATACCATGGCCCCCACATCATCACACCAGCAGGGGGCAGTGTGTCCTCCTATCACTGCTAGGGGTGACTGTCCTATACCATGGCCCCCACATCATCACACCAGCAGGGGGCAGTGTGTCCTGCTATCACTACTAGGGGTGACTGTCCTATACCATGGCCCCCACATCATCACACCAGCAGGGGGCAGTGTGTCCTCCTATCACTGCTAGGGGTGGCTGTCCTATACCATGGCCCACACATCATCACACCAGCAGGGGGCAGTGTCCTATCATTTCTAGGGGTGACTGTCCTATACCATGGCCTCCACATCATCACACCAGCAGGGGGCACTATCCTCCTATCACTACTAGGGGTGACTGTCCTATACCATGGCCCCCACATCATCACACCAGCAGGGGGCAGTGTGTCCTCCTATCACTACTAGGGGCAGTGTGTCCTATACCATGGCTCCCACATCATCACACCAGCAGGGGGCAGTGTGTCCTCCTATCACTCCTAGGGGTGACTGTCCTATACCATGGCCCCCCACATCATCACACCAGCAGGGGGCAGTGTCCTCCTATCACTCCTAGGGGTGACTGTCCTATACCATGGCCCCCACATCATCACACCAGCAGGGGGCAGTGTCCTCCTATCACTCCTAGGGGTGACTGTCCTATACCATGGCCCCCACATCATCTCACCAGCAGGGGGCAGTGTCCTCCTATCACTGCTAGGGGTGACTGTCCTATACCATGACCCCCACATCATCACACCAGCAGGGGGCAGTGTGTCCTCCTATCACTATTAGGGGTGACTGTCCTATACCATGGCCCCCACATCATCACACCAGCAGGGGGCAGTGTGTCCTCCTATCACTACTAGGGGTGACTGTCCTATACCATGGCCCCACATCATCACACCAGCAGGGGGCAGTGTGTCCTCCTATCACTGCTAGGGGTGACTGTCCTATACCATGGCCCCACATCATCTCACCAGCAGGGGGCAGTGTGTCCTCTTATCACTGCTAGGGGTGACTTTCCTATACCATTACCCCCACATCATCACACCAGCAGGGGGCAGTGTGTCCTATCACTGCTAGGGGTGACTGTCCTATACCATGGCCCCCACATCATCACACCAGCAGGGGGCAGTGTGTCCTCCTATCACTACTAGGGGTGACTGTCCTATACCATGGCCCCCACATCATCACACCAGCAGGGGGCAGTGTGTCCTCCTATCACTGCTAGGGGTGACTTTCCTATACCATTACCCCCACATCATCACACCAGCAGGGGGCAGTGTGTCCTCCTATCACTGCTAGGGGTGACTGTCCTATACCATGGCCCCCACATCATCACACCAGCAGGGGGCAGTGTGTCCTCCTATCACTGCTAGGGGTGACTATTCTATACCATTACCCCCACATCATCACAGCAGCAGGGGGCAGTGTGTCCTCCTATCACTGCTAGGGGTGACTGTCCTATACCATGGCCCCCACATCATCTCAGCAGCAGGGGTCAGTGTGTCCTCCTATCACTGCTAGGGGTGACTGTCCTATACCATGGCCCCCACATCATCACAGCAGCAGGGGGCAGTGTGTCCTCCTATCACTGCTAGGGGTGACTGTCCTATACCATGGCCCCCACATCATCTCACCAGCAGGGGCAGTGTCCTCTTATCATTGCTAGGGGTGACTGTCCTATACCATGACCCCCACATCATCACACCAGCAGGGGGCAGTGTGTCCTCCTATCACTGCTAGGGGTGACTTTCCTATACCATGGCCCCCACATCTTCTCACCAGCAGGGGGCAGTGTCCTCCTATCACTGCTAGGGGTGACTGTCCTATACCATGGCCCACACATCTTCTCACCAGCAGGGGGCAGTGTCCTCCTATCACTACTAGGGGTGACTGTCCTATACCATGGCCCCACATCATCACACCAGCAGGGGGCAGTGTCCTCCTATCACTGCTAGGGGTGACTGTCCTATACCATGGCCCACACATCATCACACCAGCAGGGGGCAGTGTGTCCTCCTATCACTGCTAGGGGTGACTGTCCTATACCATGGCACCACATCATCACACCAGCAGGGGGCAGTGTGTCCTCCTATCACTGCTAGGGGTGACTGTCCTATACCATGGCCCCCACATCATCACACCAGCAGGGGGCAGTGTGTCCTCCTATCACTGCCAGGGGTGACTGTCCTATACCATGGCCCCCACATCATTACACCAGCAGGGGCAGTGTGTCCTCCTATCACTGCTAGGGGTGACTGTCCTATACCATGGCCCCCACATCATCCAACCAGAAGGGGGCAGTGTGTCCTCCTATCACTGCTAGGGGTGACTGTCCTATACCATGGCCCCACATCATCGCACCAGCAGGGGGCAGTGTGTCCTCCTATCACTGCTAGGGGTGACTGTCCTATACCATGGCCCCACATAATCACACCAGCAGGGGGCAGTGTGTCCTCATATCATTGCTAGGGGTGACTGTCCTATACCATGGCCCCCACGTCATCACACCAGCAGGGGGCAGTGTGTCCTCCTATCACTGCTAGGGGTGACTGTCCTATACCTTGGCCCCACATCATCACGCCAGCAGGGGGCAGTGTGTCCTCCAATCACTGCTAGGGGTGACTGTCCTATACCATGGCCCCCACATCATCTCACCAGCAGGGGGCACTGTCCTCCTATCACTGCTAGGGGTGTCTGTCCTATACCATGGCCCCCACATCATCACACCAGCAGGGGGCAGTTTGTCCTCCTATCACTTCTAGGGGTGACTGTCCTATACCATGGCCCCCACATAATCACACCAGCAGGGGGCAGTGTGTACTCCTATCACTGCTAGGGCTGACTGTCCTATACCATGGCCCCCACATCATCACACCAGCAGGGTCAGTGTCCTCCTATCACTCCTAGGGGTGACTGCCCTATACCATGGCTCTCCACATCATCACACCAGCAGGGGGCAGTGTGTCCTCCTATCACTACTAGGGGTGACTGTCCTATACCATGGCCCCCACATCATCACACCAGCAGGGGGCAGTGTGTCCTCATATCATTGCTAAGGGTGACTGTCCTATACCATGGCCCCCACATCATCACACCAGCAGGGGGCAGTGTGTCCTCCTATCACTGCTAGGGGTGACTGTCCTATACCATGGCCCCCACATCATCACACCAGCAGGGGGCAGTGTGTCCTCCTATCGCTGCTAGGGGTGACTGTCCTATACCATGGCCCCCACATCATCACACCAGCAGGGGGCAGTGTGTCCTCCTATCACTGCTAGGGGTGACTGTCCTATACCATGGCCCCCACATCATCACACCAGCAGGGGGCAGTGTGTCCTCCTATCACTACTAGGGGTGACTGTCCTATACCATGGCCCCCACATCATCACACCAGCAGGGGGCAGTGTGTCCTCCTATCACTTCTAGGGGTGACTGCCCTATACCATGGCCTCCACATCATCACACCAGCAGGGGGCAGTGTCCTCCTATCGCTGCTAGGGGTGACTGTCCTATACCATGGCCCCCACATCATCACACCAGCAGGGGGCAGTGTGTCCTCCTATCACTGCTAGGGGTGACTGTCCTATACCATGGCCCCCACATCATCACACCAGCAGGGGGCAGTGTGTCCTCCTATCACTGCTAGGGGTAACTGTCCTATACCATGGCCCCCACATCATCACACCAGCAGGGGGCAGTGTGTCCTCCTATCGCTGCTAGGGGTGACTGTCCTATACCATGACCCCCACATCATCGCACCAGCAGGGGGCAGTGTGTCCTCCTATCGCTGCTAGGGGTGACTGTCCTATACCATGGCCCCCACATCATCACACCAGCAGGGGGCAGTGTGTCCTCCTATCACTACTAGGGGTGACTGTCCTATACCATGGCCCCACATCATCACACCAGCAGGGGGCAGTGTGTCCTCCTATCACTGCTAGGGGTGACTTCCCTATACCATGGCCCCCACATCATCAGACCAGCAGGGGGCAGTGTGTCCTCCTATCACTACTAGGGGTGACTGCCCTATACCATGGCCTCCACATCATCACACCAGCAGGGGCAGTGTGTCCTCCTATCACTGCTAGGGGTGACTTCCCTATACCATGGCCCCCACATCATCAGACCAGCAGGGGGCAGTGTGTCCTCCTATCATTGCTAGGGGTGACTGCCCTATACCATGGCCTCCACATCATCACACCAGCAGGGGGCAGTGTGTCCTCCTATCACTACTAGGGGTGACTGTCCTATACCATGGCCCCCACATCATCACAGCAGCAGGGGGCAGTGTGTCCTCCTATCACTGCTAGGGGTGACTGTCCTATACCATGGCCCCCACATCATCACACCAGCAGGGGGCAGTGTCCTCCTATCACTGCTAGGGGTGACTGTCCTATACCATGGCCCCCACATCATCACACCAGCAGGTGGCAGTGTCCTCCTATCGCTGCTAGGGGTGACTGTCCTATACCATGGCCCCCACATCATCACACCAGCAGGGGGCAGTGTGTCCTCCTATCACTGCTAGGGGTGACTGTCCTATACCATGGCCCCCACATCATCACACCAGCAGGGGGCAGTGTGTCCTCCTATCACTGCTAGGGGTAACTGTCCTATACCATGGCCCCCACATCATCACACCAGCAGGGGGCAGTGTGTCCTCCTATCGCTGCTAGGGGTGACTGTCCTATACCATGACCCCCACATCATCACACCAGCAGGGGGCAGTGTGTCCTCCTATCACTGCTAGGGGTGACTGTCCTATACCATGGCCCCACATCATCACACCAGCAGGGGGCAGTGTCCTCCTATCACTCCTAGGGGTGACTGTCCTATACCATGGCCCCCACATCATCACACCAGCAGGGCGCAGTGTCCTCCTATTATTCCTAGGGGTGACTGTCCTATACCATGGCCCCCACATCATCACACCAGCAGGGGGCAGTGTGTCCTGCTATCACTACTAGGGGTGACTGTCCTATACCATGGCCCCCACATCACACCAGCAGGGGGCAGTGTCCTCCTATCACTCCTAGGGGTGTCTGTCCTATACCATGGCCCCCACATCATCACACCAGCAGGGGGCAGTGTGTCCTCCTATCACTGCTAGGGGTGACTGTCCTATACCATGGCCCCCACATCATCACACCAGCAGGGGGCAGTGTCCTCCTATCACTCCTAGGGGTGACTGTCCTATACCATGGCCCCCACATCATCACACCAGCAGGGGGCAGTGTGTCCTGCTATCACTACTAGGGGTGGCTGTCCTATACCATGGCCCACACATCATCACACCAGCAGGGGGCAGTGTGTCCTCCTATCACTACTAGGGGTGGCTGTCCTATACCATGGCTCCCACATCATCACACCAGAAGGGGGCAGTGTCCTCCTATCACTGCTAGAGGTGACTGTCCTATACCATGACCCCCACATCATCACACCAGCAGGGGGCAGTGTGTCCTCCTATCACTGATAGGGTTGACTGTCCTATACCATGGCCCCCACATCATCACACCAGCAGGGGGCAGTGTCCTCCTATCACTGCTAGGGGTGACTGTCCTATACCATGGCCCCCCTCATCATCACACCAGCAGCGGGCAGTGTGTCCTCCTATCACTGCTAGAGGTGACTGTCCTATACCATGGCCCCCACATCATCACACCAGCAGGGGGTAGTGTGTCCTCCTATCACTACTAGGGGTGACTGTCCTATATCATGGCCCCACATCATCACACCAGCAGGGGGCAGTGTGTCCTCCTATCACTGCTAGGGGTGACTGTCCTATACCATGGCCCCCACATCATCACACCAGCAGGGGGCAGTGTGTCCTCCTATCACTACTAGGGGTGACTGTCCTATACCATGGCCCCCACATCATCACACCAGCAGGGGGCAGTGTGTCCTGCTATCACTACTAGGGGTGACTGTCCTATACCATGGCCCCCACATCATCACACCAGCAGGGGGCAGTGTGTCCTCCTATCACTGCTAGGGGTGGCTGTCCTATACCATGGCCCACACATCATCACACCAGCAGGGGGCAGTGTCCTATCATTTCTAGGGGTGACTGTCCTATACCATGGCCTCCACATCATCACACCAGCAGGGGGCACTATCCTCCTATCACTACTAGGGGTGACTGTCCTATACCATGGCCCCCACATCATCACACCAGCAGGGGGCAGTGTGTCCTCCTATCACTACTAGGGGCAGTGTGTCCTATACCATGGCTCCCACATCATCACACCAGCAGGGGGCAGTGTGTCCTCCTATCACTCCTAGGGGTGACTGTCCTATACCATGGCCCCCCACATCATCACACCAGCAGGGGGCAGTGTCCTCCTATCACTCCTAGGGGTGACTGTCCTATACCATGGCCCCCACATCATCACATCAGCAGGGGGCAGTGTCCTCCTATCACTCCTAGGGGTGACTGTCCTATACCATGGCCCCCACATCATCTCACCAGCAGGGGGCAGTGTCCTCCTATCACTGCTAGGGGTGACTGTCCTATACCATGACCCCCACATCATCACACCAGCAGGGGGCAGTGTGTCCTCCTATCACTACTAGGGGTGACTGTCCTATACCATGGCCCCCACATCATCACACCAGCAGGGGGCAGTGTGTCCTCCTATCACTACTAGGGGTGACTGTCCTATACCATGGCCCCACATCATCACACCAGCAGGGGGCAGTGTGTCCTCCTATCACTGCTAGGGGTGACTGTCCTATACCATGGCCCCACATCATCTCACCAGCAGGGGGCAGTGTGTCCTCTTATCACTGCTAGGGGTGACTTTCCTATACCATTACCCCCACATCATCACACCAGCAGGGGGCAGTGTGTCCTATCACTGCTAGGGGTGACTGTCCTATACCATGGCCCCCACATCATCACACCAGCAGGGGGCAGTGTGTCCTCCTATCACTACTAGGGGTGACTGTCCTATACCATGGCCCCCACATCATCACACCAGCAGGGGGCAGTGTGTCCTCCTATCACTGCTAGGGGTGACTTTCCTATACCATTACCCCCACATCATCACACCAGCAGGGGGCAGTGTGTCCTCCTATCACTGCTAGGGGTGACTGTCCTATACCATGGCCCCCACATCATCACACCAGCAGGGGGCAGTGTGTCCTCCTATCACTGCTAGGGGTGACTATTCTATACCATTACCCCCACATCATCACAGCAGCAGGGGGCAGTGTGTCCTCCTATCACTGCTAGGGGTGACTGTCCTATACCATGGCCCCCACATCATCTCAGCAGCAGGGGTCAGTGTGTCCTCCTATCACTGCTAGGGGTGACTGTCCTATACCATGGCCCCCACATCATCACAGCAGCAGGGGGCAGTGTGTCCTCCTATCACTGCTAGGGGTGACTGTCCTATACCATGGCCCCCACATCATCTCACCAGCAGGGGCAGTGTCCTCTTATCATTGCTAGGGGTGACTGTCCTATACCATGACCCCCACATCATCACACCAGCAGGGGGCAGTGTGTCCTCCTATCACTGCTAGGGGTGACTTTCCTATACCATGGCCCCCACATCTTCTCACCAGCAGGGGGCAGTGTCCTCCTATCACTGCTAGGGGTGACTGTCCTATACCATGGCCCACACATCTTCTCACCAGCAGGGGGCAGTGTCCTCCTATCACTACTAGGGGTGACTGTCCTATACCATGGCCCCACATCATCACACCAGCAGGGGGCAGTGTCCTCCTATCACTGCTAGGGGTGACTGTCCTATACCATGGCCCACACATCATCACACCAGCAGGGGGCAGTGTGTCCTCCTATCACTGCTAGGGGTGACTGTCCTATACCATGGCACCACATCATCACACCAGCAGGGGGCAGTGTGTCCTCCTATCACTGCTAGGGGTGACTGTCCTATACCATGGCCCCCACATCATCACACCAGCAGGGGGCAGTGTGTCCTCCTATCACTGCCAGGGGTGACTGTCCTATACCATGGCCCCCACATCATTACACCAGCAGGGGCAGTGTGTCCTCCTATCACTGCTAGGGGTGACTGTCCTATACCATGGCCCCCACATCATCCAACCAGAAGGGGGCAGTGTGTCCTCCTATCACTGCTAGGGGTGACTGTCCTATACCATGGCCCCACATCATCGCACCAGCAGGGGGCAGTGTGTCCTCCTATCACTGCTAGGGGTGACTGTCCTATACCATGGCCCCACATAATCACACCAGCAGGGGGCAGTGTGTCCTCATATCATTGCTAGGGGTGACTGTCCTATACCATGGCCCCCACGTCATCACACCAGCAGGGGGCAGTGTGTCCTCCTATCACTGCTAGGGGTGACTGTCCTATACCTTGGCCCCACATCATCACGCCAGCAGGGGGCAGTGTGTCCTCCAATCACTGCTAGGGGTGACTGTCCTATACCATGGCCCCCACATCATCTCACCAGCAGGGGGCACTGTCCTCCTATCACTGCTAGGGGTGTCTGTCCTATACCATGGCCCCCACATCATCACACCAGCAGGGGGCAGTTTGTCCTCCTATCACTTCTAGGGGTGACTGTCCTATACCATGGCCCCCACATAATCACACCAGCAGGGGGCAGTGTGTACTCCTATCACTGCTAGGGCTGACTGTCCTATACCATGGCCCCCACATCATCACACCAGCAGGGTCAGTGTCCTCCTATCACTCCTAGGGGTGACTGCCCTATACCATGGCTCTCCACATCATCACACCAGCAGGGGGCAGTGTGTCCTCCTATCACTACTAGGGGTGACTGTCCTATACCATGGCCCCCACATCATCACACCAGCAGGGGGCAGTGTGTCCTCATATCATTGCTAAGGGTGACTGTCCTATACCATGGCCCCCACATCATCACACCAGCAGGGGGCAGTGTGTCCTCCTATCACTGCTAGGGGTGACTGTCCTATACCATGGCCCCACATCATCACGCCAGCAGGGGGCAGTGTGTCCTCCTATCACTGCTAGGGGTGACTGTCCTATACCATGGACCCACATCATCACGCCAGCAGGGGGCAGTGTGTCCTCCTATCACTGCTAGGGGTGACTTCCCTATACCATGGCCCCCACATCATCACACCAGCAGGGGGCAGTGTGTCCTCCTATCACTACTAGGGGTGACTGTCCTATACCATGGCCCCACATCATCACGCCAGCAGGGGGCAGTGTGTCCTCCTATCACTGCTAGGGGTGACTTCCCAATACCATGGCCCTAACATCATCCCACCAGCAGGGGGCAGTGTGTCCTCCTATCACTGCTAGGGGTGACTTCCCTATACCATGGCCCCCACATCATCACGCCAGCAGGGGGCAGTGTGTCCTCCTATCACTGCTAGGGGTGACTTCCCTATACCATGGCCCCCACATCATCACACCAGCAGGGGGCAGTGTGTCCTCCTATCACTTCTAGGGGTGACTGTCCTATACCATGGCCCCCACATCAGCACACCAGCAGGGGGCACTGTCCTCCTATCACTGCTAGGGGTGTCTGTCCTATACCATGGCCCCCACATCATCACACCAGCAGGGGGCAGTGTGTCTTCCTATCACTGCTAGGGGTTACTGTCCTATACCATGGCCCCCACATCATCTCACCAGCAGGGGGCACTGTCCTCCTATCACTGCTAGGGGTGTCTGTCCTATATCATGGCCCCCACATCATCACACCAGCAGGGGGCAGTGTGTCCTCCTATCACTTCTAGGGGTGACTGTCCTATACCATGGCCCCCACATCATCACACCAGCAGGGGGCAGTGTGTACACCTATCACTTCTAGGGGTGACTGCCCTATACCATGGCCCCCACATCATCACACCTGCAGAAGGCAGTGTCCTCCTATCACTTCTAGGGGTGACTGTCCTATACCATGGCCCCCACATCATCGCACCAGCAGGGGGCAGTGTGTCCTCCTATCACTGCTAGGGGTGACTGCCCTATACCATGGCTCTCCACATCATCACACCAGCAGGGGGCAGTGTGTCCTCCTATCACTTCTAGGGATGTCTGTCCTATACCATGGCTTCCACATCATCACACCAGCAGGGGGCAGTGTGTCCTCCTATTACTTCTAGGGGTGTCTGTCCTATACCATGGCTTCCACATCATCACACCAGCAGGGGGCAGTGTGTCCTCCTATTACTTCTAGGGGTGACTGTCCTATACCATGGCTCCCACATCATCACACCCGCAGGGGGCAGTGTGTCCTCCTATCACTGCTAGGGGTGACTGTCCTATACCATGTCCCCACATCATCACACCAGCAGGGGGTAGTGTGTCCTCCTATCACTGCTAGGGGTGACTGTCCTATACCATGGCCCCCACATCATCACACCAGCAGGGGGTAGTGTGTCCTCCTATCACTGCTAGGGGTGACTGTCCTATACCATGTCCCCACATCATCACACCAGCAGGGGGTAGTGTGTCCTCCTATCACTGCTAGGGGTGACTGTCCTATACCATGTCCCCACATCATCACACCAGCAGGGGGTAGTGTGTCCTCCTATCACTGCTAGGGGTGACTGTCCTATACCATGGCCCCCACATCATCACACCAGCAGGGGGCAGTGTGTCCTCCTATCACTGCTAGGGTTGTCTGTCCTATACCATGGCTCCCACATCATCACACCAGCAGGGGGCAGTGTGTCCTCCTATTACTGCTAGGGGTGACTGTCCTATACCATGGCCCCCACATCATCACACCAGCAGGGGGCAGTGTGTCTTCCTATCACTGCTAGGGGTGACTGTCCTATACCATGGCCCCCACATCATCTCACCAGCAGGGGGCACTGTCCTCCTATCATTGCTAGGGGTGTCTGTCCTATACCATGGCCCCCACATCATCTCACCAGCAGGGGGCAGTGTGTCCTCCTATCACTGCTAGGGGTGACTGTCCTATACCATGGCTCCCACATCATCACACCAGCAGGGGGCAGTGTCCTCCTATCACTCCTAGGGGTGACTGTCCTATACCATGGCCCCCACATCATCACACCAGCAGGGGGCAGTGTGTCCTCCTATCACTGCTAGGGGTGACTGTCCTATACCATGGCCCCCACATCATCACACCAGCAGGGGGCAGTGTCCTCCTATCACTCCTAGGGGTGACTGTCCTATACCATGGCCCCCACATCATCACACCAGCAGGGGGCAGTGTCCTCCTATCATTCCTAGGGGTGACTGTCCTATACCATGGCCCCCACATCATCACACCAGCAGGGGGTAGTGTGTCCTGCTATCACTACTAGGGGTGACTGTCCTATACCATGGCCCCCACATCATCACACCAGCAGGGGGCAGTGTCCTCCTATCACTCCTAGGGGTGTCTGTCCTATACCATGGCCCCCACATCATCACACCAGCAGGGGGCAGTGTGTCCTCCTATCACTGCTAGGGGTGACTGTCCTATACCATGGCCCCCACATCATCACACCAGCAGGGGGCAGTGTCCTCCTATCACTCCTAGGGGTGACTGTCCTATACCATGGCCCCCACATCATCACACCAGCAGGGGGCAGTGTGTCCTGCTATCACTACTAGGGGTGGCTGTCCTATACCATGGCCCACACATCATCACACCAGCAGGGGGCAGTGTGTCCTCCTATCACTACTAGGGGTGGCTGTCCTATACCATGGCTCCCACATCATCACACCAGCAGGGGGCAGTGTCCTCCTATCACTACTAGGGGTGACTGTCCTATACCATGACCCCCACATCATCACACCAGCAGGGGGCAGTGTGTCCTCCTATCACTACTAGGGGTGTCTGTCCTATATCATGGCCCCCACATCATCACACCAGCAGGAGGCACTATCCTCCTATCACTACTAGGGGTGACTGTCCTATACCATGGCTCCCACATCATCACACCAGCAGGGGGCAGTGTGTCCTCCTATCACTCCTAGGGGTGACTGTCCTATACCATGGCCCCACATCATCACACCAGCAGGGGGCAGTGTGTCCTCCTATCACTACTAGGGGTGACTGTCCTATACCATGGCCCCCACATCATCACACCAGCAGGGGGCAGTGTCCTCCTATCATTCCTAGGGGTGAATGTCCTATACCATGGCCCCCACATCATCACACCAGAAGGGGGTAGTGTGTCCTGCTATCACTACTAGGGGTGACTGTCCTATACCATGGCCCCCACATCATCACACCAGCAGGGGGCAGTGTCCTCCTATCACTCCTAGGGGTGTCTGTCCTATACCATGGCCCCCACATCATCACACCAGCAGGGGGCAGTGTGTCCTCCTATCACTGCTAGGGGTGACTGTCCTATACCATGGCCCCCACATCATCACACCAGCAGGGGGCAGTGTCCTCCTATCACTCCTAGGGGTGACTGTCCTATACCATGGCCCCCACATCATCACACCAGCAGGGGGCAGTGTGTCCTGCTATCACTACTAGGGGTGGCTGTCCTATACCATGGCCCACACATCATCACACCAGCAGGGGGCAGTCTGTCCTCCTATCACTACTAGGGGTGGCTGTCCTATACCATGGCTCCCACATCATCACACCAGCAGGGGGCAGTGTCCTCCTATCACTACTAGGGGTGACTGTCCTATACCATGACCCCCACATCATCACACCAGCAGGGAGCAGTGTGTCCTCCTATCACTGATAGGGGTGACTGTCCTATACCATGGCCCCCACATCATCACACCAGCAGGGGGCAGTGTGTACTCCTATCACTGCTAGGGGTGACTGTCCTATACCATGGCCCCCACATCATCACACCAGCAGGGGGCAGTGTCCTCCTATCACTGCTAGGGGTGACTGTCCTATACCATGGCCCCCACATCATCACACCAGCAGGGGGCAGTGTCCTCCTATCACTGCTAGGGGTGACTGTCCTATACCATGGCCCCCACATCATCACACCAGCAGGGGGCAGTGTCCTCCTATCACTGCTAGGGGTGACTGTCCTATACCATGGCCCCCTCATCATCACACCAGCAGGGGGTAGTGTGTCCTCCTATCACTGCTAGAGGTGACTGTCCGATACCATGGCCCACACATCATCACACCAGCAGGGGGCAGTGTCCTCCTATCATTCCTAGGGGTGACTGTCCTATACCATGGCCTCCACATCATCACACCAGCAGGGGGCAGTGTGTCCTCCTATCACTGCTAGGGGTGACTTTCCTATACCATGGCCCCCACATCATCACACCAGCAGGGGGCAGTGTGTACTCCTATCACTGCTAGGGGTGACTCTCCTATACCATGGCCCCCACATCATCACACCAGCAGGGGGCACTATCCTCCTACCACTACTAGGGGTGACTGTCCTATACCATGGCCCCCACATCATCACACCAGCAGGGGGCAGTGTGTACTCCTATCACTACTAGGGGCAGTGTGTCCTATACCATGGCTCCCACATCATCACACCAGCAGGGGGCAGTGTGTCCTCCTATCACTCCTAGGGGTGACTGTCCTATACCATGGCCCCCCACATCATCACACCAGCAGGGGGCAGTGTCCTCCTATCACTCCTAGGGGTGACTGTCCTATACCATGGCCCCCACATCATCACACCAGCAGGGGGCAGTGTCCTCCTATCACTCCTAGGGGTGACTGTCCTATACCATGGCCCCCACATCATCACACCAGCAGGGGGCAGTGTGTCCTCCTATCACTGCTAGGGGTGACTGTCCTATACCATGGCCCCCACATCATCACACCAGCAGGGGGCAGTGTGTCCTCCTATCACTGCTAGGGGTGACTGTCCTATACCATGGCCCCACATCATCACACCAGCAGGGGGCAGTGTGTCCTCCTATCACTGCTAGGGGTGACTGTCCTATACCATGGCCCCACATCATCACACCAGCAAGGGGCAGTGTGTACTCCTATCACTACTAGGGGTGACTGTCCTATACCATGGCCCCCACATCATCACACCAGCAGGGGGCAGTGTCCTCTTATCACTACTAGGGTTGACTGTCCTATACCATGGCCCCCACATCATCGCACCAGCAGGGGGTAGTGTGTCCTCCTATCACTACTAGGGGTGACTGTCCTATACCATGGCCCCCACATCATCTCACCAGCAGGGGGCAGTGTGTCCTACTATCACTACTAGGGGTGTCTGTCCTATACCATGGCCCCCACATCATCACACCAGCAGGAGGCAGTGTGTCCTCCTATCACTGCTAGGGGTGACTGTCCTATACCATGGCCCCACATCATCGCACCAGCAGGGGGCAGTGTGTCCTCCTATCACTCCTAGGGGTGACTGCCCTATACCATGGCCCCACATCATCTCACCAGCAGGGGGCAGTGTGTCCTACTATCACTACTAGGGGTGTCTGTCCTATACCATGGCCCCCACATCATTACACCAGCAGGAGGCAGTGTGTCCTCCTATCACTGCTAGGGGTGACTGTCCTATACCATGGCCCCACATCATCGCACCAGCAGGGGGCAGTGTGTCCTCCTATCACTCCTAGGGGTGACTGCCCTATACCATGGCCCCACATCATCACACCAGCAGGGGGCAGTGTGTCCTCCTATCACTACTAGGGGTGACTGTCCTATACCATGGCCCCCACATCATCGCACCAGCAGGGGGTAGTGTGTCCTCCTATCACTACTAGGGGTGACTGTCCTATACCATGGCCCCCACATCATCTCACCAGCAGGGGGCAGTGTGTCCTACTATCACTACTAGGGGTGTCTGTCCTATACCATGGCCCCCACATCATCACACCAGCAGGATGCAGTGTGTCCTCCTATCACTGCTAGGGGTGACTGTCCTATACCATGGCCCCACATCATCGCACCAGCAGGGGGCAGTGTGTCCTCCTATCACTCCTAGGGGTGACTGCCCTATACCATGGCCCCACATCATCACACCAGCAGGGGGCAGTGTGTCCTCCTATCACTACGAGAGGTGACTGTCCTATACCATGGCCCCCACATCATCACACCAGCAGGGGGCAGTGTGTCCTCCTATCACTACTAGGGGTGACTGTCCTATACCATGGCCCCACATCATCACACCAGCAGGGGGCAGTGTGTCCTCCTATCACTACTAGGGGTGACTGTCCTATACCATGGCCCCACATCATCACACCAGCAGGGGGCAGTGTCCTCCTATCACTACTAGGGGTGACTGTCCTATACCATGGCCCCCACATCATCACACCAGCAGGGGGCAGTGTGTCTTCCTATCACTACTAGGGGTGACTGTCCTATACCATGGCCCCCACATCATCACACCAGCAGGGGGCAGTGTGTACTCCTATCACTGCTAGGGGTGACTGTCCTATACCATGGCCACCACATCATCACACCAGCAGGGGGCAGTGTGTCCTCCTATCACTGCTAGGGGTGACTGTCCTATACCATGGCCACCACATCATCACACCAGCAGGGGGCAGTGTGTCCTCCTATCACTACTAGGGGTGACTGTCCTATACCATGGCCCCACATCATAACACCAGCAGGGGGCAGTGTGTCCTCCTATCACTGCTAGGGCTGACTGTCCTATACCATGGCCCCCACATCATCACACCAGCAGGGGGCAGTGTGTCCTCCTATCACTGCTAGGGGTGACTGTCCTATACCCTGGCCCCACATCATCACACCAGCAGGGGGCAGTGTGTCCTCCTATCACTGCTAGGGGTGACTGTCCTATACCATGGCCCCCACATCATCACACCAGCAGGGGGCAGTGTCCTCTTATCACTACTAGGGGTGACTGTCCTATACCATGGCCCCTACATCATCGCACCAGCAGGGGGTAGTGTGTCCTCCTATCACTACTAGGGGTGACTGTCCTATACCATGGCCCCACATCATCACACCAGCAGGGGGCAGTGTGTCCTACTATCACTACTAGGGGTGTCTGTCCTATACCATGGCCCCCACATCATCACACCAGCAGGAGGCAGTGTGTCCTCCTATCACTGCTAGGGGTGACTGTCCTATACCATGGCCCCACATCATCGCACCAGCAGGGGGCAGTGTGTCCTCCTATCACTCCTAGGGGTGACTGCCCTATACCATGGCCCCACATCATCACACCAGCAGGGGGCAGTGTGTCCTCCTATCACTACGAGGGGTGACTGTCCTATACCATGGCCCCCACATCATCACACCAGCAGGGGGCAGTGTGTCCTCCTATCACTACTAGGGGTGACTGTCCTATACCATGGCCCCACATCATCACACCAGCAGGGGGCAGTGTGTCCTCCTATCACTCCTAGGGGTGACTGTCCTATACCATGGCCCCACATCATCACACTAGCAGGGGGCAGTGTCCTCCTATCACTACTAGGGGTGACTGTCCTATACCATGGCCCCCACATCATCACACCAGCAGGGGGCAGTGTGTCTTCCTATCACTACTAGGGGTGACTGTCCTATACCATGGCCCCACATCATCACACCAGCAGGGGGCAGTGTGTCCTCCTATCACTCCTAGGGGTGACTGTCCTATACCATGGCCCCACATCATCACACCAGCAGGGGGCAGTGTCCTCCTATCACTACTAGGGGTGACTGTCCTATACCATGGCCCCCACATCATCACACCAGCAGGGGGCAGTGTGTCTTCCTATCACTACTAGGGGTGACTGTCCTATACCATGGCTCTCCACATCATCACACCAGCAGGGGGCAGTGTGTCCTCCTATCACTGCTAGGGGTGACTGTCCTATACCATGGCCCCCACATCATCACACCAGCAGGGGGCAGTGTGTCCTCCTATCACTGCTAGGGGTGACTGTCCTATACCATGGCCCCACATCATCGCACCAGCAGGGGGCAGTGTGTCCTCCTATCACTACTAGGGGTGACTGTCCTATACCATGGCCCCACATCATCACACCAGCAGGGGGCAGTGTCCTCCTATCACTGCTAGAGGTGACTGTCCTATACCATGGCCCCCACATCATCACACCAGCAGGAGGCAGTGTGTCCTCCTATCACTGCTAGGGGTGACTGTCCTATACCATGGCCCACCACATCATCACACCAGCAGGGGGCAGTGTCCTCCTATCACTACTAGGGGTGACTGTCCTATACCATAGCCGCACATAATCACACCAGCAGGGGGCAGTGTCCTCCTATCACTGCTAGGGGTGACTGTCCTATACCATGGCCCCCACATCATCACACCAGCAGGGGGCAGTGTGTCCTACTATCACTACTAGGGGTGACTGTCCTATACCATGGCCCCCACATCATCACACCAGCAGGGAGCAGTGTGTCCTCCTATCACTGCTAGGGGTGACTGTCCTATACCATGGCCCCACATCATCACACCAGCAGGGGGCAGTGTGTCCTCCTATCACTGCTAGGGGTGACTGTCCTATACCATGGCCCCACATCATCACACCAGCAGGGGGCAGTGTGTCCTCCTATCACTGCTAGGGGTGACTGTCCTATACCATGGCCCCACATCATCACACCAGCAGGGGGCAGTGTGTCCTCCTATCACTACTAGGGAGTGGTTTCTATTGAGTGCTATGGTAGCGGGTGTTAGGAGGAGCTATGTCCAGCTGTAGGGCGGGGCTACTACTGGGATAATCCCTCTATGTGACGAAATGAAGGGAGGAGTCTCTCGTGGGATCCGCCTTGTCTCCGCCTCTGCGTCTGCGCACAACTCTCTAACTTTAACCCTATAATGTAAGCGGAGAGGACCACGCCCACTGTTGCAGAGGTCCTACTATAGACTGCGCGAGGTGACGGAAGCCCCCCCCCGATGTGACGTCATTACGTACGTGCGTGCCTCGCGCTTCTAGGTCTGTTTATAACGGGATTGACGGAAGTGACGTCATCAGAGAGGAATTATCGCGGAAACAGATGAAGGACGGAGGTAAAGATGAACCAGAAACCTCCGAGGAGAACGGAGACTGTGACTGGTGATCTATAAGGAGGAGGAGGAGGATTATACTGTGACTGGTGATGTATGAGGAGGAGGAGGAGGAGGATTATACTGTGACTGGTGATCTATAAGGAGGAGCAGGAGGATTATACTGTGACTGGTGATGTATGAGGAGGAGGAGGAGGATTATACTGTGACTGGTGATGTATGAGGAGGAGGAGGAGGATTATACTGTGACTGGTGATGTATGAGGAGGAGGAGGAGGATTATACTGTGACTGGTGATGTATGAGGAGGAGGAGGAGGATTATACTGTGACTGGTGATGTATGAGGAGGAGGAGGAGGATTATACTGTGACTGGTGATGTATGAGGAGGAGGAGGAGGATTATACTGTGACTGGTGATCTATAAGGAGGAGGAGGAGGATTATACTGTGACTGGTGATGTATGAGGAGGAGGAGGATTATACTGTGACTGGTGATGTATGAGGAGGAGGAGGATTATACTGTGACGGGTGATGTATGAGGAGGAGGAGGAGGATTATACTGTGACGGGTGATGTATGAGGAGGAGGAGGAGGATTATACTGTGACGGGTGATGTATGAGGAGGAGGAGGAGGATTATACTGTGACTGGTGATGTATGAGGAGGAGGAGGAGGATTATACTGTGACTGGTGATGTATGAGGAGGAGGAGGATTATACTGTGACTGGTGATGTATGAGGAGGAGGAGGAGGAGGAGGATTATACTGTGACTGGTGATGTATGAGGAGGAGGAGGAGGAGGAGGATTATACTGTGACTGGTGATGTATGAGGAGGAGGAGGAGGAGGATTATACTGTGACTGGTGATGTATGAGGAGGAGGAGGAGGAGGAGGATTATACTGTGACTGGTGATGTATGAGGAGGAGGAGGAGGAGGAGGATTATACTGTGACTGGTGATGTATGAGGAGGAGGAGGAGGAGGATTATACTGTGACTGGTGATGTATGAGGAGGAGGAGGAGGAGGATTATACTGTGACTGGTGATGTATGAGGAGGAGGAGGAGGAGGATTATACTGTGACTGGTGATGTATGAGGAGGAGGAGGAGGAGGATTATACTGTGACTGGTGATGTATGAGGAGGAGGAGGAGGAGGATTATACTGTGACTGGTGATGTATGAGGAGGAGGAGGAGGAGGATTATACTGTGACTGGTGATGTATGAGGAGGAGGAGGAGGAGGATTATACTGTGACTGGTGATGTATGAGGAGGAGGAGGAGGAGGATTATACTGTGACTGGTGATGTATGAGGAGGAGGAGGAGGAGGAGGATTATACTGTGACTGGTGATGTATGAGGAGGAGGAGGAGGAGGAGGATTATACTGTGACTGGTGATGTATGAGGAGGAGGAGGAGGAGGAGGATTATACTGTGACTGGTGATGTATGAGGAGGAGGAGGAGGAGGAGGATTATACTGTGACTGGTGATGTATGAGGAGGAGGAGGAGGAGGAGGATTATACTGTGACTGGTGATGTATGAGGAGGAGGAGGAGGAGGAGGAGTTATACTGTGACTGGTGATGTATGAGGAGGAGGAGGAGGAGGAGGAGGATTATACTGTGACTGGTGATGTATGAGGAGGAGGAGGAGGAGGAGGATTATACTGTGACTGGTGATGTATGAGGAGGAGGAGGAGGAGGAGGATTATACTGTGACTGGTGATGTATGAGGAGGAGGAGGAGGAGGAGGATTATACTGTGACTGGTGATGTATGAGGAGGAGGAGGAGGAGGAGGATTATACTGTGACTGGTGATGTATGAGGAGGAGGAGGAGGAGGAGGATTATACTGTGACTGGTGATGTATGAGGAGGAGGAGGAGGAGGAGGATTATACTGTGACTGGTGATGTATGAGGAGGAGGAGGAGGAGGAGGATTATACTGTGACTGGTGATGTATGAGGAGGAGGAGGAGGAGGAGGATTATACTGTGACTGGTGATGTATGAGGAGGAGGAGGAGGAGGAGGATTATACTGTGACTGGTGATGTATGAGGAGGAGGAGGAGGAGGAGGATTATACTGTGACTGGTGATGTATGAGGAGGAGGAGGAGGAGGAGGATTATACTGTGACTGGTGATGTATGAGGAGGAGGAGGAGGAGGAGGATTATACTGTGACTGGTGATGTATGAGGAGGAGGAGGAGGAGGAGGATTATACTGTGACTGGTGATGTATGAGGAGGAGGAGGAGGAGGAGGATTATACTGTGACTGGTGATGTATGAGGAGGAGGAGGAGGAGGAGGATTATACTGTGACTGGTGATGTATGAGGAGGAGGAGGAGGAGGATTATACTGTGACTGGTGATGTATGAGGAGGAGGAGGAGGAGGATTATACTGTGACTGGTGATGTATGAGGAGGAGGAGGAGGAGGAGGATTATACTGTGACTGGTGATGTATGAGGAGGAGGAGGAGGAGGAGGATTATACTGTGACTGGTGATGTATGAGGAGGAGGAGGAGGAGGAGGATTATACTGTGACTGGTGATGTATGAGGAGGAGGAGGAGGAGGAGGATTATACTGTGACTGGTGATGTATGAGGAGGAGGAGGAGGAGGAGGATTATACTGTGACTGGTGATGTATGAGGAGGAGGAGGAGGAGGAGGATTATACTGTGACTGGTGATGTATGAGGAGGAGGAGGAGGAGGAGGATTATACTGTGACTGGTGATGTATGAGGAGGAGGAGGAGGAGGAGGATTATACTGTGACTGGTGATGTATGAGGAGGAGGAGGAGGAGGAGGATTATACTGTGACTGGTGATGTATGAGGAGGAGGAGGAGGAGGAGGATTATACTGTGACTGGTGATGTATGAGGAGGAGGAGGAGGAGGAGGATTATACTGTGACTGGTGATGTATGAGGAGGAGGAGGAGGAGGAGGATTATACTGTGACTGGTGATGTATGAGGAGGAGGAGGAGGAGGAGGATTATACTGTGACTGGTGATGTATGAGGAGGAGGAGGAGGAGGAGGATTATACTGTGACTGGTGATGTATGAGGAGGAGGAGGAGGAGGAGGATTATACTGTGACTGGTGATGTATGAGGAGGAGGAGGAGGAGGAGGATTATACTGTGACTGGTGATGTATGAGGAGGAGGAGGAGGAGGAGGATTATACTGTGACTGGTGATGTATGAGGAGGAGGAGGAGGAGGAGGATTATACTGTGACTGGTGATGTATGAGGAGGAGGAGGAGGAGGAGGATTATACTGTGACTGGTGATGTATGAGGAGGAGGAGGAGGAGGAGGAGGATTATACTGTGACTGGTGATGTATGAGGAGGAGGAGGAGGAGGAGGATTATACTGTGACTGGTGATGTATGAGGAGGAGGAGGAGGAGGAGGAGGATTATACTGTGACTGGTGATGTATGAGGAGGAGGAGGAGGAGGAGGATTATACTGTGACTGGTGATGTATGAGGAGGAGGAGGAGGAGGAGGATTATACTGTGACTGGTGATGTATGAGGAGGAGGAGGAGGAGGAGGATTATACTGTGACTGGTGATGTATGAGGAGGAGGAGGAGGAGGAGGATTATACTGTGACTGGTGATGTATGAGGAGGAGGAGGAGGAGGAGGATTATACTGTGACTGGTGATGTATGAGGAGGAGGAGGAGGAGGAGGATTATACTGTGACTGGTGATGTATGAGGAGGAGGAGGAGGAGGATTATACTGTGACTGGTGATGTATGAGGAGGAGGAGGAGGAGGATTATACTGTGACTGGTGATGTATGAGGAGGTGGAGGAGGAGGATTATACTGTGACTGGTGATGTATGAGGAGGAGGAGGAGGAGGATTATACTGTGACTGGTGATGTATGAGGAGGAGGAGGAGGAGGATTATACTGTGACTGGTGATGTATGAGGAGGAGGAGGATTATACTGTGACTGGTGATGTATGAGGAGGAGGAGGATTATACTGTGACTGGTGATGTATGAGGAGGAGGAGGATTATACTGTGACTGGTGATGTATGAGGAGGAGGAGGAGGATTATACTGTGACTGGTGATGTATGAGGAGGAGGAGGAGGATTATACTGTGACTGGTGATGTATGAGGAGGAGGAGGAGGATTATACTGTGACTGGTGATGTATGAGGAGGAGGAGGAGGATTATACTGTGACTGGTGATGTATGAGGAGGAGGAGGAGGATTATACTGTGACTGGTGATGTATGAGGAGGAGGAGGAGGATTATACTGTGACTGGTGATGTATGAGGAGGAGGAGGAGGAGGAGGATTATACTGTGACTGGTGATGTATGAGGAGGAGGAGGAGGAGGAGGATTATACTGTGACTGGTGATGTATGAGGAGGAGGAGGAGGAGGAGGATTATACTGTGACTGGTGATGTATGAGGAGGAGGAGGAGGAGGAGGATTATACTGTGACTGGTGATGTATGAGGAGGAGGAGGAGGAGGAGGATTATACTGTGACTGGTGATGTATGAGGAGGAGGAGGAGGAGGAGGATTATACTGTGACTGGTGATGTATGAGGAGGAGGAGGAGGAGGAGGATTATACTGTGACTGGTGATGTATGAGGAGGAGGAGGAGGAGGAGGATTATACTGTGACTGGTGATGTATGAGGAGGAGGAGGAGGAGGAGGATTATACTGTGACTGGTGATGTATGAGGAGGAGGAGGAGGAGGAGGATTATACTGTGACTGGTGATGTATGAGGAGGAGGAGGAGGAGGAGGATTATACTGTGACTGGTGATGTATGAGGAGGAGGAGGAGGAGGAGGATTATACTGTGACTGGTGATGTATGAGGAGGAGGAGGAGGAGGAGGATTATACTGTGACTGGTGATGTATGAGGAGGAGGAGGAGGAGGAGGATTATACTGTGACTGGTGATGTATGAGGAGGAGGAGGAGGAGGAGGATTATACTGTGACTGGTGATGTATGAGGAGGAGGAGGAGGAGGAGGATTATACTGTGACTGGTGATGTATGAGGAGGAGGAGGAGGAGGAGGATTATACTGTGACTGGTGATGTATGAGGAGGAGGAGGAGGAGGAGGATTATACTGTGACTGGTGATGTATGAGGAGGAGGAGGAGGAGGAGGATTATACTGTGACTGGTGATGTATGAGGAGGAGGAGGAGGAGGAGGATTATACTGTGACTGGTGATGTATGAGGAGGAGGAGGAGGAGGAGGATTATACTGTGACTGGTGATGTATGAGGAGGAGGAGGAGGAGGAGGATTATACTGTGACTGGTGATGTATGAGGAGGAGGAGGAGGAGGAGGATTATACTGTGACTGGTGATGTATGAGGAGGAGGAGGAGGAGGAGGATTATACTGTGACTGGTGATGTATGAGGAGGAGGAGGAGGAGGAGGATTATACTGTGACTGGTGATGTATGAGGAGGAGGAGGAGGAGGAGGATTATACTGTGACTGGTGATGTATGAGGAGGAGGAGGAGGAGGAGGATTATACTGTGACTGGTGATGTATGAGGAGGAGGAGGAGGAGGAGGATTATACTGTGACTGGTGATGTATGAGGAGGAGGAGGAGGAGGAGGATTATACTGTGACTGGTGATGTATGAGGAGGAGGAGGAGGAGGAGGATTATACTGTGACGGGTGATGTATGAGGAGGAGGAGGAGGAGGATTATACTGTGACGGGTGATGTATGAGGAGGAGGATTATACTGTGACGGGTGATGTATGAGGAGGAGGATTATACTGTGACTGGTGATGTATGAGGAGGAGGAGGAGGAGGATTATACTGTGACGGGTGATGTAGGAGGAGGAGGAGGAGGAGGATTATACTGTGACTGGTGATGTATGAGGAGGAGGAGGAGGATTATACTGTGACTGGTGATGTATGAGGAGGAGGAGGAGGAGGAGGATTATACTGTGACTGGTGATGTATGAGGAGGAGGAGGATTATACTGTGACTGGTGATGTATGAGGAGGAGGAGGAGGAGGATTATACTGTGACTGGTGATGTATGAGGAGGAGGAGGAGGAGGATTATACTGTGACTGGTGATGTATGAGGAGGAGGAGGAGGAGGAGGAGGATTATACTGTGACTGGTGATGTATGAGGAGGAGGAGGAGGAGGATTATACTGTGACTGGTGATGTATGAGGAGGAGGAGGATTATACTGTGACTGGTGATGTATGAGGAGGAGGAGGATTATACTGTGACTGGTGATGTATGAGGAGGAGGAGGAGGAGGATTATACTGTGACTGGTGATGTATGAGGAGGAGGAGGATTATACTGTGACTGGTGATGTATGAGGAGGAGGAGGAGGAGGATTATACTGTGACTGGTGATGTATGAGGAGGAGGAGGAGTTATACTGTGACTGGTGATGTATGAGGAGGAGGAGGATTATACTGTGACTGGTGATGTATGAGGAGGAGGAGGAGGAGGATTATACTGTGACTGGTGATGTATGAGGAGGAGGAGGAGGAGGATTATACTGTGACTGGTGATGTATGAGGAGGAGGAGGAGGAGGATTATACTGTGACTGGTGATGTATGAGGAGGAGGAGGAGGAGAATTATACTGTGACTGGTGATGTATGAGGAGGAGGAGGAGGAGGATTATACTGTGACTGGTGATGTATGAGGAGGAGGAGGAGGAGGATTATACTGTGACTGGTGATGTATGAGGAGGAGGAGGAGGAGGATTATACTGTGACTGGTGATGTATGAGGAGGAGGAGGAGGAGGATTATACTGTGACTGGTGATGTATGAGGAGGAGGAGGAGGAGGATTATACTGTGACTGGTGATGTATGAGGAGGAGGAGGAGGAGGATTATACTGTGACTGGTGATGTATGAGGAGGAGGAGGAGGAGGATTATACTGTGACTGGTGATGTATGAGGAGGAGGAGGAGGAGGATTATACTGTGACTGGTGATGTATGAGGAGGAGGAGGAGGAGGATTATACTGTGACTGGTGATGTATGAGGAGGAGGAGGAGGAGGAGGATTATACTGTGACTGGTGATGTATGAGGAGGAGGAGGAGGAGGAGGATTATACTGTGACTGGTGATGTATGAGGAGGAGGAGGATTATACTGTGACTGGTGATGTATGAGGAGGAGGAGGAGGATTATACTGTGACTGGTGATGTATGAGGAGGAGGAGGAGGATTATACTGTGACTGGTGATGTATGAGGAGGAGGAGGATTATACTGTGACTGGTGATGTATGAGGAGGAGGAGGATTATACTGTGACTGGTGATGTATGAGGAGGAGGAGGAGGAGGATTATACTGTGACTGGTGATGTATGAGGAGGAGGAGGAGGAGGAGGATTATACTGTGACTGGTGATGTATGAGGAGGAGGAGGATTATACTGTGACTGGTGATGTATGAGGAGGAGGAGGATTATACTGTGACTGGTGATGTATGAGGAGGAGGAGGAGGAGGATTATACTGTGACTGGTGATGTATGAGGAGGAGGAGGAGGAGGATTATACTGTGACTGGTGATGTATGAGGAGGAGGAGGATTATACTGTGACTGGTGATGTATGAGGAGGAGGAGGAGGAGGATTATACTGTGACTGGTGATGTATGAGGAGGAGGAGGAGGAGGATTATACTGTGACTGGTGATGTATGAGGAGGAGGAGGATTATACTGTGACTGGTGATGTATGAGGAGGAGGAGGAGGAGGATTATACTGTGACTGGTGATGTATGAGGAGGAGGAGGAGGAGGAGGATTATACTGTGACTGGTGATGTATGAGGAGGAGGAGGAGGAGGATTATACTGTGACTGGTGATGTATGAGGAGGAGGAGGATTATACTGTGACTGGTGATGTATGAGAGGAGGAGGAGGATTATACTGTGACTGGTGATGTATGAGGAGGAGGAGGAGGATTATACTGTGACTGGTGATGTATGAGGAGGAGGAGGAGGAGGAGGATTATACTGTGACTGGTGATGTATGAGGAGGAGGAGGAGGAGGAGGAGGATTATACTGTGACTGGTGATGTATGAGGAGGAGGAGGATTATACTGTGACTGGTGATGTATGAGGAGGAGGAGGAGGAGGATTATACTGTGACTGGTGATGTATGAGAGGAGGAGGAGGAGGAGGAGAGGATTATACTGTGACTGGTGATGTATGAGGAGGAGGAGGAGGAGGATTATACTGTGACTGGTGATGTATGAGGAGGAGGAGGATTATACTGTGACTGGTGATGTATGAGGAGGAGGAGGAGGATTATACTGTGACTGGTGATGTATGAGGAGGAGGGAGGAGGAGGATTATACTGTGACTGGTGATGTATGAGGAGGAGGAGGAGGAGGATTATACTGTGACTGGTGATGTATGAGGAGGAGGAGGATTATACTGTGACTGGTGATGTATGAGGAGGAGGAGGATTATACTGTGACTGGTGATGTATGAGGAGGAGGAGGAGGAGGATTATACTGTGACTGGTGATGTATGAGGAGGAGGAGGATTATACTGTGACTGGTGATGTATGAGGAGGAGGAGGAGGAGGATTATACTGTGACTGGTGATGTATGGAGGAGGAGGAGGAGGAGGATTATACTGTGACTGGTGATGTAGGAGGAGGAGGAGGAGGATTATACTGTGACTGGTGATGTAGGAGGAGGAGGAGGAGGAGGATTATACTGTGACTGGTGATGTATGAGGAGGAGGAGGATTATACTGTGACTGGTGATGTATGAGGAGGAGGAGGAGGAGGAGGATTATACTGTGACTGGTGATGTATGAGGAGGAGGAGGAGGATTATACTGTGACTGGTGATGTATGAGGAGGAGGAGGAGGAGGATTATACTGTGACTGGTGATGTATGAGGAGGAGGAGGAGGAGGATTATACTGTGACTGGTGATGTATGAGGAGGAGGAGGATTATACTGTGACTGGTGATGTATGAGGAGGAGGAGGAGGAGGATTATACTGTGACTGGTGATGTATGAGGAGGAGGAGGAGGATTATACTGTGACTGGTGGATGTATGAGGAGGAGGAGGAGGAGGATTATACTGTGACTGGTGATGTATGAGGAGAGAGGAGGAGGAGGATTATACTGTGACTGGTGATGTATGAGGGAGGAGGAGGAGGATTATACTGTGACTGGTGATGTATGAGGAGGAGGAGGAAGGGAGGATTATACTGTGACTGGTGATGTATGAGGAGGAGGAGGAGGAGGATTATACTGTGACTGGTGATGTATGAGGAGGAGGAGGATTATACTGTGACTGGTGATGTATGAGGAGGAGGAGGAGGAGGATTATACTGTGACTGGTGATGTATGAGGAGGAGGAGGAGGATTATACTGTGACTGGTGATGTATGAGGAGGAGGAGGAGGAGGAGGATTATACTGTGACTGGTGATGTATGAGGAGGAGGAGGATTATACTGTGACTGGTGATGTATGAGGAGGAGGAGGATTATACTGTGACTGGTGATGTATGAGGAGGAGGAGGAGGAGGAGGATTATACTGTGACTGGTGATGTATGAGGAGGAGGAGGAGGAGGAGGATTATACTGTGACTGGTGATGTATGAGGAGGAGGAGGAGGAGGATTATACTGTGACTGGTGATGTATGAGGAGGAGGAGGAGGAGGATTATACTGTGACTGGTGATGTATGAGGAGGAGGAGGAGGATTATGCTGTGACTGGTGATGTATGAGGAGGAGGAGGAGGAGGATTATACTGTGACTGGTGATGTATGAGGAGGAGGAGGAGGAGGATTATACTGTGACTGGTGATGTATGAGGAGGAGGAGGAGGAGGATTATACTGTGACTGGTGATGTATGAGGAGGAGGAGGAGGAGGATTATACTGTGACTGGTGATGTATGAGGAGGAGGAGGAGGAGGATTATACTGTGACTGGTGATGTTGGAGGAGGAGGAGGAGGAGGATTATACTGTGACTGGTGATGTATGAGGAGGAGGAGGAGGAGGATTATACTGTGACTGGTGATGTATGAGGAGGAGGAGGAGGAGGAGGAGGATTATACTGTGACTGGTGATGTATGAGGAGGAGGAGGAGGATTATACTGTGACTGGTGATGTATGAGGAGGAGGAGGATTATACTGTGACTGGTGATGTATGAGGAGGAGGAGGAGGAGGATTATACTGTGACTGGTGATGTATGAGGAGGAGGAGGATTATACTGTGACTGGTGATGTATGAGGAGGAGGAGGATTATACTGTGACTGGTGTTGTATGAGGAGGAGGAGGAGGAGGAGGATTATACTGTGACTGGTGATGTATGAGGAGGAGGAGGAGGAGGATTATACTGTGACTGGTGATGTATGAGGAGGAGGAGGATTATACTGTGACTGGTGATGTATGAGGAGGAGGAGGATTATACTGTGACTGGTGATGTATGAGGAGGAGGGAGGGAGGAGGATTATACTGTGACTGGTGATGTATGAGGAGGAGGAGGAGGAGGATTATACTGTGACTGGTGATGTATGAGGAGGAGGAGGAGGAGGATTATACTGTGACTGGTGATGTATGAGGAGGAGGAGGAGGAGGATTATACTGTGACTGGTGATGTATGAGGAGGAGGAGGAGGATTATGCTGTGACTGGTGATGTATGAGGAGGAGGAGGAGGATTATACTGTGACTGGTGATGTATGAGGAGGAGGAGGAGGAGGATTATACTGTGACTGGTGATGTATGAGGAGGAGGAGGAGGAGGATTATACTGTGACTGGTGATGTATGAGGAGGAGGAGGAGGAGGAGGATTATACTGTGACTGGTGATGTATGAGGAGGAGGAGGAGGAGGATTATACTGTGACTGGTGATGTATGAGGAGGAGGAGGATTATACTGTGACTGGTGATGTATGAGGAGGAGGAGGAGGATTATACTGTGACTGGTGATGTATGAGGAGGAGGAGGAGGAGGATTATACTGTGACTGGTGATGTATGAGGAGGAGGAGGAGGATTATACTGTGACTGGTGATGTATGAGGAGGAGGAGGAGGAGGATTATACTGTGACTGGTGATGTATGAGGAGGAGGAGGAGGAGGATTATACTGTGACTGGTGATGTATGAGAAGGAGGAGGAGGAGGAGGATTATACTGTGACTGGTGATGTATGAAGGAGGAGGAGGATTATACTGTGACTGGTGATGTATGAGGAGGAGGAGCTGGTGATGTATGAGGAGGAGGATTATACTGTGACTGGTGATGTATGAGGAGGAGGAGGAGGAGGATTATACTGTGACTGGTGATGTATGAGGGGAGGAGGAGGAGGATTATACTGTGACTGGTGATGTATGAGGAGGAGGAGGATTATACTGTGACTGGTGATGTATGAGGAGGAGGATTATACTGTGACTGGTGATGTATGAGGAGGAGGAGGAGGATTATACTGTGACTGGTGATGTATGAGGAGGAGGAGGAGGATTATACTGTGACTGGTGATGTATGAGGAGGAGGAGGAGGAGGATTATACTGTGACTGGTGATGTATGAGGAGGAGGAGGAGGAGGATTATACTGTGACTGGTGATGTATGAGGAGGAGGAGGAGAGGATTATACTGTGACTGGTGATGTATGAGGAGGAGGAGGAGGAGGGAGGAGGATTATACTGTGACTGGTGATGTATGAGGAGGAGGAGAGAGTTATACTGTGACTGGTGATGTATGAGGAGGAGGAGGAGGATTATACTGTGACTGGTGATGTATGAGGAGGAGGAGGATTATACTGTGACTGGTGATGTATGAGGAGGAGGAGGAGGATTATACTGTGACTGGTGATGTATGAGGAGGAGGAGGAGGATTATACTGTGACTGGTGATGTATGAGGAGGAGGAGGAGGAGGATTATACTGTGACTGGTGATGTATGAGGAGGAGGAGGAGGAGGATTATACTGTGACTGGTGATGTATGAGGAGGAGGAGGAGGATTATACTGTGACTGGTGATGTATGAGGAGGAGGAGGATTATACTGTGACTGGTGATGTATGAGGAGGAGGAGGATTATACTGTGACTGGTGATGTATGAGGAGGAGGAGGAGGATTATACTGTGACTGGTGATGTATGAGGAGGAGGAGGAGGAGGAGGATTATACTGTGACTGGTGATGTATGAGGAGGAGGAGGATTATACTGTGACTGGTGATGTATGAGGAGGAGGAGGATTATACTGTGACTGGTGATGTATGAGGAGGAGGAGGAGGAGGATTATACTGTGACTGGTGATGTATGAGGAGGAGGAGGAGGAGGATTATACTGTGACTGGTGATGTATGAGGAGGAGGAGGAGGAGGATTATACTGTGACTGGTGATGTATGAGGAGGAGGAGGAGGAGGAGGATTATACTGTGACTGGTGATGTATGAGGAGGAGGAGGAGGAGGAGGATTATACTGTGACTGGTGATGTATGAGGAGGAGGAGGAGGAGGATTATACTGTGACTGGTGATGTATGAGGAGGAGGAGGAGGAGGATTATACTGTGACTGGTGATGTATGAAGGAGGAGGAGGAGGATTATACTGTGACTGGTGATGTATGAGGAGGAGGAGGAGGATTATACTGTGACTGGTGATGTATGAGGAGGAGGAGGAGGAGGATTATACTGTGACTGGTGATGTATGAGGAGGAGGAGGGGAGGAGGAGGATTATACTGTGACTGGTGATGTATGAGGAGGAGGAGGAGGAGGATTATACTGTGACTGGTGATGTTTGAGGAGGAGGAGGATTATACTGTGACTGGTGATGTATGAGGAGGAGGAGGAGGAGGATTATACTGTGACTGGTGATGTATGAGGAGGAGGAGGATTATACTGTGACTGGTGATGTATGAGGAGGAGGAGGAGGAGGATTATACTGTGACTGGTGATGTATGAGGAGGAGGAGGATTATACTGTGACTGGTGATGTATGAGGAGGAGGAGGATTATACTGTGACTGGTGATGTATGAGGAGGAGGAGGATTATACTGTGACTGGTGATGTATGAGGAGGAGGAGGATTATACTGTGACTGGTGATGTATGAGGAGGAGGATTATACTGTGACTGGTGATGTATGAGGAGGAGGAGGAGGATTATACTGTGACTGGTGATGTATGAGGAGGAGGAGGAGGATTATACTGTGACTGGTGATGTATGAGGAGGAGGAGGAGGATTATACTGTGACTGGTGATGTATGAGGAGGAGGAGGAGGAGGAGGATTATACTGTGACTGGTGATGTATGAGGAGGAGGAGGAGGAGGATTATACTGTGACTGGTGATGTATGAGGAGGAGGAGGAGGAGGAGGAGGATTATACTGTGACTGGTGATGTATGAGGAGGAGGAGGAGGAGGAGGATTATACTGTGACTGGTGATGTATGAGGAGGAGGAGGATTATACTGTGACTGGTGATGTATGAGGAGGAGGAGGAGGAGGATTATACTGTGACTGGTGATGTATGAGGAGGAGGAGGATTATACTGTGACTGGTGATGTATGAGGAGGAGGAGGAGGATTATACTGTGACTGGTGATGTATGAGGAGGAGGAGGAGGATTATACTGTGACTGGTGATGTATGAGGAGGAGGAGGAGGAGGAGGATTATACTGTGACTGGTGATGTATGAGGAGGAGGAGGAGGAGGAGGATTATACTGTGACTGGTGATGTATGAGGAGGAGGAGGAGCAGGAGGAGGATTATACTGTGACTGGTGATGTATGAGGAGGAGGAGGAGGAGGATTATACTGTGACTGGTGATGTATGAGGAGGAGGAGGAGGAGGATTATACTTTGACTGGTGATGTATGAGGAGGAGGAGGAGGAGGATTATACTGTGACTGGTGATGTATGAGGAGGAGGAGGAGGAGGAGGATTATACTGTGACTGGTGATGTATGAGGAGGAGGAGGAGGAGGATTATACTGTGACTGGTGATGTATGAGGAGGAGGAGGAGGAGGATTATACTGTGACTGGTGATGTATGAGGAGGAGGAGGAGGATTATACTGTGACTGGTGATGTATGAGGAGGAGGAGGAGGAGGAGGATTATACTGTGACTGGTGATGTATGAGGAGGAGGAGGAGGAGGATTATACTGTGACTGGTGATGTATGAGGAGGAGGAGGATTATACTGTGACTGGTGATGTATGAGGAGGAGGAGGAGGATTATACTGTGACTGGTGATGTATGAGAAGGAGGAGGAGGATTATACTGTGACTGGTGATGTATGAGGAGGAGGAGGAGGATTATACTGTGACTGGTGATGTATGAGGAGGAGGAGGAGGAGGAGGATTATACTGTGACTGGTGATGTATGAGGAGGAGGAGGAGGATTATACTGTGACTGGTGATGTATGGGAGGAGGAGGAGGAGGAGGATTATACTGTGACTGGTGATGTATGAGGAGGAGGAGGAGGATTATACTGTGACTGGTGATGTATGAGGGGAGGAGGAGGAGGATTATACTGTGACTGGTGATGTATGAGGAGGAGGAGGATTATACTGTGACTGGTGATGTATGAGGAGGAGGATTATACTGTGACTGGTGATGTATGAGGAGGAGGAGGATTATACTGTGACTGGTGATGTATGAGGAGGAGGAGGAGGATTATACTGTGACTGGTGATGTATGAGGAGGAGGAGGAGGAGGAGGATTATACTGTGACTGGTGATGTATGAGGAGGAGAGAGGAGGAGGAGGATTATACTGTGACTGGTGATGTATGAGGAGGAGGAGGAGGAGGAGGAGGATTATACTGTGACTGGTGATGTATGAGGAGGAGGAGGAGGAGGATTATACTGTGACTGGTGATGTATGAGGAGGAGGAGGAGGATTATACTGTGACTGGTGATGTATGAGGAGGAGGAGGAGGAGGATTATACTGTGACTGGTGATGTATGAGGAGGAGGAGGAGGAGGATTATACTGTGACTGGTGATGTATGAGGAGGAGGAGGATTATACTGTGACTGGTGATGTATGAAGAGGAGGAGGATTATACTGTGACTGGTGATGTATGAGGAGGAGGAGGATTATACTGTGACTGGTGATGTATGAGGAGGAGGAGGAGGATTATACTGTGACTGGTGATGTATGAGGAGGAGGAGGATTATACTGTGACTGGTGATGTATGAGGAGGAGGAGGATTATACTGTGACTGGTGATGTATGAGGAGGAGGATTATACTGTGACTGGTGATGTATGAGGAGGAGGAGGAGGATTATACTGTGACTGGTGATGTATGAGGAGGAGGAGGAGGAGGAGGATTATACTGTGACTGGTGATGTATGAGGAGGAGGAGGAGGAGGAGGATTATACTGTGACTGGTGATGTATGAGGAGGAGGAGGAGGATTATACTGTGACTGGTGATGTATGAGGAGGAGGAGGAGGAGGAGGATTATACTGTGACTGGTGATGTATGAGGAGGAGGAGGAGGATTATACTGTGACTGGTGATGTATGAGGAGGAGGAGGAGGAGGATTATACTGTGACTGGTGATGTATGAGGAGGAGGAGGAGGATTATACTGTGACTGGTGATGTATGAGGAGAGGAGGAGGATTATACTGTGACTGGTGATGTATGAGGAGGAGGAGAGGAGATTATACTGTGACTGGTGATGTATGGGGGGAGGAGGAGGAGGAGGATTATACTGTGACTGGTGATGTATGAGGAGGAGGAGGATTATACTGTGACTGGTGATGTATGAGGAGGAGGAGGAGGATTATACTGTGACTGGTGATGTATGAGGAGGAGGAGGAGGAGGGGATTATACTGTGACTGGTGATGTATGAGGAGGAGGAGGAGGAGGATTATACTGTGACTGGTGATGTATGAGGAGGAGGAGGAGGAGGAGGAGGATTATACTGTGACTGGTGATGTATGAGGAGGAGGAGGAGGAGGATTATACTGTGACTGGTGATGTATGAGGAGGAGGAGGAGGATTATACTGTGACTGGTGATGTATGAGGAGGAGGAGGAGGATTATACTGTGACTGGTGATGTATGAGAGGAGGAGGAGGAGGAGGATTATACTGTGACTGGTGATGTATGAGGAGGAAGGAGGAGGATTATACTGTGACTGGTGATGTATGGGAGGAGGAGGATTATACTGTGACTGGTGATGTATGAGGAGGAGGAGGATTATACTGTGACTGGTGATGTATGAGGAGGAGGAGGAGGATTATACTGTGACTGGTGATGTATGAGGAGGAGGAGGATTATACTGTGACTGGTGATGTATGAGGGGAGGAGGAGGAGGATTATACTGTGACTGGTGATGTATGAGGAGGAGGGAGGGGATTATACTGTGACTGGTGATGTATGAGGAGGAGGAGGAGGAGGATTATACTGTGACTGGTGATGTATGAGGAGGAGGAGGAGGAGGAGGATTATACTGTGACTGGTGATGTATGAGGAGGAGGAGGAGGAGGAGGATTATACTGTGACTGGTGATGTATGAGGAGGAGGAGGAGGAGGAGGATTATACTGTGACTGGTGATGTATGAGGAGGAGGAGGAGGAGGATTATACTGTGACTGGTGATGTATGAGGAGGAGAGGAGGAGGAGGATTATACTGTGACTGGTGATGTATGAGGAGGAGGAGGAGGATTATACTGTGACTGGTGATGTATGAGGAGGAGGAGGAGGAGGAGGATTATACTGTGACTGGTGATGTATGAGGAGGAGGAGGAGGAGGAGGATTATACTGTGACTGGTGATGTATGAGGAGGAGGAGGAGGAGGAGGATTATACTGTGACTGGTGATGTATGAGGAGGAGGAGGAGGAGGATTATACTGTGACTGGTGATGTATGAGGAGGAGGAGGAGGATTATACTGTGACTGGTGATGTATGAGGAGGAGGAGGAGGAGGATTATACTGTGACTGGTGATGTATGGAGGAGGAGGAGGAGGAGGATTATACTGTGACTGGTGATGTATGAGGAGGAGGAGGGAGGAGGATTATACTGTGACTGGTGATGTATGAGGAGGAGGAGGATTATACTGTGACTGGTGATGTATGAGGAGGAGGAGGAGGATTATACTGTGACTGGTGATGTATGAGGAGGAGGAGGAGGAGGAGGATTATACTGTGACTGGTGATGTATGAGGAGGAGGAGGAGGAGGAGGATTATACTGTGACTGGTGATGTATGAGGAGGAGGAGGAGGATTATACTGTGACTGGTGATGTATGAGGAGGAGGAGGAGGATTATACTGTGACTGGTGATGTATGAGGAGGAGGAGGAGGAGGAGGATTATACTGTGACTGGTGATGTATGAGGAGGAGGAGGAGGAGGAGGATTATACTGTGACTGGTGATGTATGAGGAGGAGGAGGAGGAGGAGGATTATACTGTGACTGGTGATGTATGAGGAGGAGGAGGAGGAGGAGGATTATACTGTGACTGGTGATGTATGAGGAGGAGGAGGAGGAGGAGGATTATACTGTGACTGGTGATGTATGAGGAGGAGGAGGAGGAGGAGGGATTATACTGTGACTGGTGATGTATGAGGAGGAGGAGGAGGAGGAGGATTATACTGTGACTGGTGATGTATGAGGAGGAGGAGGAGGAGGAGGATTATACTGTGACTGGTGATGTATGAGGAGGAGGAGGAGGAGGATTATACTGTGACTGGTGATGTATGAGGAGGAGGAGGAGGAGGAGGATTATACTGTGACTGGTGATGTATGAGGAGGGAGGAGGAGGAGGATTATACTGTGACTGGTGATGTATGAGGAGGAGGAGGAGGAGGAGGATTATACTGTGACTGGTGATGTATGAGGAGGAGGAGAGGAGGAGGATTATACTGTGACTGGTGATGTATGAGGAGGAGAGGAGGAGGAGGAGGATTATACTGTGACTGGTGATGTATGAGG